>NC_030836.1:21506640-21807968 GCF_001704415.2 Capra hircus | reverse complement strand
CAATCATAATGGCAGCTGAACAATCAATGTTAACTCAGCAAAATATCTGCAGATCAGTTTGGCCTTCAGGCTCCTAGATGGAAATTTCTGGGCTCATAGTTTTGTTAGAGACTACATGGCTCAGAAATTCCTCAGGTATCTTCTAGGGTGCCCCACACTCATTAGAAGCCTGATTTGCTGGCAATAGCTAAGAATAACTCCCTGGCTTCCTCTTAGCTGATGTCCCTATGCAAAGATCACCTTTTCCCTTCAACTTCTTAAAAGCACCTACCCATTTCAGAAGCCAGGTTCGAGAGATCAAAGTCCAGAAAGAGAAAGCATTTCCCTCCTCATCTAAGTCTAAATGCCTGAATTCCATTCATTCAACAAATATTGACTATGTGGCCACACACCAGCAGATGTTGTTCCAAACATAGGTAGGTATGTGATGGAGTTTATTACATGTCTAGGTGACCAGATTTTTCTAAGTAAATGAATAAAAAAAAGATACTTGAAGAATGGCATGTGTTAGGGCCAAAATTAAGGAGGGTAATGAGATGGAGAATGGTGGGAAGGTGTCTAGCTGTCAAGAAAAACCTCTGAGTGTGTGAGTGAAAGTTGCTCAGTCATGTCTGACTCTTTGCAACCCTCTAGACTTTAGTCTGCCAGGCTCTTCTGTCCATAGGATTCTCCAGGCAAGAATACTGGAGTGGATAGCCATTTCCTTCTCCAGGGGATCTTCCCGACCCAGGGATTGAACCCAGGTCCCCTGCATTGTAGGCAGCTTCTTTACCATCTGAGCCACCAGGGAAGCCCAAAGCTTCTGAGGAGGTATCTTAGATAGGGGTTTTTTTTTTTTTTTTTTTTTTTTTGGTAAGTAAAGCCTGCCATGGGGATTCTTGGGTGATTTATTGAAAGTATACTTTCCCCCAAGGCAAGATCTCATCTAGTAAGTGACAGATAGTACTCAAAGAAGGATTCAGACCCTTTTCAGGCAGGATCTTTTTCTGGACCCTAAGAAAACCTTCTTTGGAGGGCCTGTGCTTTGGACCTGCCCTTTTCCGTCCTTCAAATATGGACATTGATGGGCATTGGATTCCTTTCTTCCTTACATTCATCAACCCTGACTCTCCCCCATTGAGTCAGATGTCTTCCCACTGGGTCTGCTGTTTCCTTCTCTCACAAATCCCCACTCCTTCCCCTTGCCATTTCTCCCTTCTACTTGAATTTATCTCAGTGTGACCTTTTGATAAGCTTAAGAACCACAGCAATATGTGCTCTTTAAATACTAGAGAGGAGCATATATTTAAAAGAAAGATTTGATTAAGACAGACAGTTTAAAGTACAGCCGTATTTCAAACCCACTTGATAAGAATGATACTGCCTATAAAATCATGATCAAGAGAAATTTCACAATTAGTCCTTTGGCTTACAAGGTACATTGTCTCTTCCTTGCAAAAACAACTGGAATAAAGAAGAGAAATACAGGTCCTGATGGAACAGAGACTCTTTTCAAGCCAAAAGTTTCCACAGATTTCTCATAAAGATGAACTGAATGATATTAGAATAGATGTATTAAACAAACATGTGTTGGACACCTTTTTAAGACCACAAAACAACACAGAATTTAAGTGCATTATCTCTCACAGTAAACAGATCTCCTTTACTAGCTCAGTGATGTGAAATGAAATATTTCCTGCCATATTGGTTCGCAAGAAATGTCACAGCTATCAGTGATTTCTGGCCTCCAAATGTGAATGAGGGCTCCAAAAAGGGAACATAATGCCTGCGTTCCAGCAAATGCATTCCATCCCCAATGGTGATTGCTGAGGAGCTGGGAAGGGGGATGCAAGAAGCAGTCATCCACTGCACCCGTCATCCCTTATGATGAACAAGGAATTAAGGATTTGAGCAATCAAGAAACAGGATTTGGCCCCAGGTCGCTGGGGTGCTTCTGAAAGGAACAGATTCAGTGAGCGCAGAGGCTTGCATCTTCCCATACACCGAAGAACACTACATTCCTTAGCTTGATATCTGTATTTTCTTTACTACTTAAGAATAGTCTTTGATGTTCAGACTATCTGTCCCCTTTGATACAAACTTGTGTGTAGCCTGAACCCATCTCCTGCCTACTTGGAACAATTTTCTCAGAGCTACGAAGATACTGCCTCCCGGGCTCGTAGTCCCTAGCATTCCCACCAAATAAAATACCTATGTATGGATTATGACTAATATTTTCTAGAGGCAGTGGCTTAAAAGTTGTGTGCTTGAGAAGAAAACCTGTTTGGTGCCTCCTAAACCTTATCTTGGGCTTCCCTGGTGGCTCGGATGGTAAAGAATCCACCTGCAATAGAGGAGACCTAGGTTCAATCCCTGGGTCAGGAAGATCCACTGGAGAAGGGAATGGCTGCCCACTCCAGTATTCTTGCCTAGAGAACCCCTTGGACAGAGGAGCCTGGCAGGTTACACAGTCCATGAGGTTGCAAAGAGATGGACATGACGGACTAACACACTTTCAAACCTTATCTATGAAGCAGAGATAGTCAGAGATGTAGAGACAGTATCTACACACTACATGATAGAATCTACATGATAGCAGTTGTGAAGATTAAATGTGAGAGAATGCATAAAAGATTTAGGGCAGACCCTGACATTCAGTAGGTACTCAATAAACGAAGGTTATTGGTATAAAGTGGTGCTAAGATTGGAGATTTAGTAATAAGTGTCAAGATTCTTAGCTTCAGGAGTATTTGATGGGCCACTCTTGAGAGGATTCAAAGACATAGGGAAGAATATTGAAATAAACGGGGCTTCCCAGGTGGCGCTAGTGGTAAGAACCTGCCCGCCAGTGCAGGAGACGTGAGAGACTCCTCGATCCCTGGGCTGGGAAGATCCCCTGGAGGAGGGCATGGCAACCCACTCCAGTATTCCTGCTTGGAGAATCCCATGCACAGAGGAGCCTGGTGGGTTACAGTCCATAGTGTCGCAAAGATTCGGACATGACTGAAGTGACTTAGCACGCATTGAAATAAATTGTTCAAAATGGAATTTCAAGTTTTATCAGTTAATGCAATGTGAATGAGAAGCAAAGAACTGAGAGAAGATTCTGAGAAGACAGCAGGATGTTGGGCATGTGAAGGAAAGGTGGTTAAGTCTGAGTTGAGAAGACCTTGTCGGACTCACAATGTTGCTGAGGGACATAACTAGCTTGAAAACAACAAAGATTTTCTCATCTTTTCCTCTCCCTCTTCTGTAAAATTCTAGGTGTGCAGTGGCTGAAATAATGAAGTTCAACTATATGGGTTTTTTTTTTATAATTTATGAGGAAAGTACTTAATTTACAAAAACAGCAGTTTTTTAAATCAGATATTCTACACATGGCAATATAGTGAGATAAAACATTTAAGTGTGTGAGCATTTTTACTGTTCTGAACAGCTCTTCTGATTAACAAGATGGTGTATACACTATAACCTAGTGCTTAATCTCTTAAAATGTCAGGACTAACTACAGATTGGCTTACTATTTGACTGTATCACAAAGGGCAAGTATTTCTTGATAGTTGAATAATCAGTTTAAAATTTTGAGTTTATCCCTTACAAAGCAGAAAGTCAAACTAATATCTGCATTTATTTAAGCAATAATTTCTAGGTGTTTCTATTTATTGCTTTAAATATATGTATACATGCACGTTGCTATAGTTTTGTCACTAAATCATGTCCAACTCTGCAACCCCATGGACTGTAGCCCACCAGGCTCCTCTGTTCATGCGATTTCCCAGGCAAGAATACTGGAATGGGATGCCATTTCCTTCTCCAGGAGATCTTCCTGGCCCAAGGAACCTGCATCTCCTGCTTGGCAGGCAGATTCTTCATCACTGAGCCACCTGGGAAGTTTCCCTCTGACCTTCCACATGCGTATACCTCAGATATACTTCCAGTTTGATTCCACACCACAGCAAAAACGTGACTATCTCAATAGAGTAACAATTTTTTTTTTTGGTTTCCCAGTGCATATGAAAGTTGTGTTTACAATATTCTGTAGTCTATTAAGTATGCAATAGCATTGTCTAAAAAACAAAGTTCATATCTTAATTAAGAATACTTCATTGCTAAAAATTGCTAGCCATCACCTGAGCCTTCAGTGAGTTGTTATCTTTTTGCTGATGGCGGGTGTGAAACATTACAAGAACTAGGCACAGAGACACACAGTGAGCAAATGCTGTTGGGAAAATAGTGCTGATATGCTTGCTTAATGTAAGGTTGCCATGGACCTTCAATTTATAGAAAAAGAAAAAAAATTATCTGCCAAGAATAATAAAGCAAAGCCATGCCAATTTCACAATAGTAATTCTGCTTAACAAATAAATATATATTCTCAGTGGGATACAACAATAGACACTTATTTCTGGCTCACTGAAGATCCCCTGGAGAAGGAAATGGCAACCTACTCCTGTACTCTTGCCTGGAAAAATCCCATGGATGAAAGAGCCTGGTAGGCTACAGTCCATGGGGTCGCAAAGAGTCAGTCACGACTTCACTTTCACAAGTCTATAAATGAACTGAGGTTGACCTTCTCCTGGTGTCTTTCATGCTTCCTCTGGAAACAGCAAGCTCATCAGTTCAGTTCAGTTCAGTTCAGTCGCTCAGTTGTGTCCGACTCTTTGTGACCCCATGAATCGCAGCACGCCAGGCCTCCCTGTCCATCACCAACTCCAGGAGTTCACTCAGACTCCAGGTTGTCATAATTTTTCTTCCAAGGAGTGAGCATCTTTTAATTTCCTGGCTGCAATCACCATCTGCAGTGATTTTGGAGCCCCCCAAAAATAAAGTCTGACACTGTTTCCACTGTTTCCCCATCTATTTGCCATGAAGTGATGGGACCAGATGCCATGATCTTGGTTTTCTGAATGTTGAGCTTTAAGCCAACTTTTTCACGCTCCTCTATCACTTTCATCAAGAGGCTTTTTAGTTCCTCTTCACTTTCTGCCATAAGGGTGGTGTCATGTGCATATCTGAGGTTATTGGTATTTCTCCCAGCAATCTTGATTCTAGCTTGTGCTTCTTCCAGCCCAGCGTTTATTATGATGCACTCTGCATATAAGTTAAATAAGCAGGGTGACAATATATGGCCTTGACGTATTTCTTTTCCTATGTGGAACCAATCTGTTGTTCCATGTCGAGTTCTAACTGTTGCTTCCTGACCTGCATACAGATTTCTCAAGAGGCAGGTCAGGTGGTCTGGTATTCCCATCTCTTTCAGAATTTTCCAGTTTATTGTGATCCACACAGTCAAAGGCTTTGGCGTAGTCAATAAGTCTTTAGCTGTTACCAAAGATAAGGAAGATGGTTACTTCAACCTCTGTGGGAGGAACTCCAAAGTTACATAGCAAAGGACATGAATACAGGACAAGGGGAAGAATGACAGCCAGTAAGTCAATCTACTACATCTTATAATCTTCATCAGCAATATTTTTTTCTTGACATTTTACCAAATCTATGTAAATCTTATATAAGCCGATCAAAACAAATTGTGAACCTTACATGAAAGCCCATTTTATATAGAATTTTGAGTTACTAAGGGCCAGGTGAAAAATTAGGTAAAGTCTGTGGTTCAAGTTAAAATGTTGGATTTTATCCTGAATTCAGTGGGAACCGTTGAAGGATTTTAAGTAAGATTTATGTTTTAAAATTACCAATGTGGCTACTGCATTTGACATTTGTTTGGATGTTAGTTCTAGAAGGTCTTGTAGGTCTTCATAGAACCGTTCAACTTCAGCTTCTTCAGCATTACTGTTCGGGTCATAGACTTGGATTACTGTGATATTGAATGGTTTGCCTTGGAAATGAACAGAGATCATTCTGCTGTTTTTGAGACTGCATCCAAGAACTGCATTTCGGACTCTTTTGTTGACTATGATGGTTACTTCATTTCTTCTAAGGGATTCTTGCCCACAGTAGTAGATATAATGGTCATCTAAGTTAAATTCACCCATTCCAGTCCATTTTATTTCACTAATTCCTAAAATATCAATGTTCACTCTTGCCATCTCCTATTTGACCACTTCCAATTTGCCTTGATTCATGGACCTAACATTCCAGGTTCCTATACAATATTGCTCTTTACAGCATCGGACTTTACTTCCATCACCAGTCACATCCACAACTGGGTGTTGTTTTTTCTTTGCCTCTGTCTCTTCATTCTTTCTGGAGCTGAAAAAAAACTAACATCCAAAAAAGATGTCCTTTTCATTATAAGGGATTGGAATGCAAAAGTAGGAAGTCAAGAAATACCTGGAGTAACAGGTAAATTTGGCCTTGGAATACAAAATGAAGCAGGGCAAATGCTAAAATAGTTTTGCCAAGAGAAAGCACTGGTCATAGCTAACACCCTCTTCCAACAACACAAGGGAAGACTCTACACATGGACATCATCAAGTGGTCAATACCAAAATCAGATTGATTATATTCTTTACAGAAAGATGGAGAAGCTATATACAGTCAGCAAAAACAAGACCGGGAGCTGAAAGTGGCTCAGATCACTCCTTATTGCCAAATTCAGACTTAAATTGAAGAAAGCAGAAGAAACCACTAGACCATTCAGCTATGACCTAAATCAAATCCCTTATGATTATACAGTGTAAGTGACAAATAGATTCAAAGGATTAGATCTGATAGACAGAGTGCCTGAAGAAATATGGATGGAGTTTCATGACGTTGTACAGGAGGCAGTGATCAAGACCATCCCCAAGAAAAAGAAATGCAAAAACGCAAAATGGTTGTCTGAGGAGGCCTTACAAATAGCTGTGAATAGAAGAGAATTGAAAGGGAAAGGAGAAAAAGAAAGATATACCCATTTGAATGCAGAGTTCCAAAGAATAGCAAGGAGAGATAAGAAAGCCTTCCTCAGTGATCAATTCAAAGAAATAGAGGAAAGCAATAGAGACTAGAGATCTCTTCAAGAAAATTAGAGATACCAAGGGAATGTTTCAGGCAAAATGTGCACAATAAAGGACAGAAATGGCATGGACCTAATAGAAGCAGAAGATATTAAGAGGTGGCAAGAATATACAGAAGAACTATACAAAAAATATCTTTATGACCCAGATAATCACAATGGTGTGATCACTCACGTAGAGTCAGACATCCTGGAATGCAAAGTCAAGTGGGCCTTAGGAAGCATTACTACAAACAAAGCTAGCAGAGGTGATGGAATTCCAGTTGAGCTACTTCAAATCCTAAAAGATGATGCTATGAAAGTGCTGCACTCAACATGCCAGCAAATTTGGAAAACTCAGCAGTGGCCACAGCACTGGAAAAGGTCAATTTTCATTCTAATCCCAAAGAAAGGCAATACCAAAGAATGCTAAAACTACCGCACAACTGCACTCATCTCACACAGTAGCAAAGTAATGCTCAACATTCTCCAAGCCAGGCTTCAACAGTATGTGAACCTTGAGCCTCCAGATATTCAAGCTGGATTTAGAAAAGGCAGAGGAACCAGAGATCAAATTACCAACATCCATTGGATCATCGAAAAAGCAAGAGAGTTCCAGAAAAAAACATCTATTTCTGCTTTATTGACCATGCTAAAGCCTTTGACTGTGTGGATCACAATTAACTGGAAAATTCTGAAAGAGATGGGAATACCAGACCACCTGACCTGCCTCTTGAGAAATCTGTATGCAGGTCAGGAAGCAACAGTTAGAACTGGACATGGAAAAACAGACTGGTTCCAAAAGGAAAAGGAGCATGTCAAGGCTATATATTGTCACCCTGCTTATTTAACTTATATTCAGAGTACATAATGAGAAATGCCAGGCTGGATGAAGCACAGCTGAAATCAAGATTGCTGGGAGAAATATCAATAACCTCAGTTATGCAGATGACACCACCCTTATCGAAGAAAGCAAAGAAGAACTAAAGAGCCTCTTGATAAAGGTGAAAGAGGAGAGTGAAAAAGTAGGCTTAAAACTCAATGTTCAGAAAACTAAAATCATGGCATCTGGTCCCATCACTTCATGGCAAATAGATGGGGAAACAATGGAAACAGTGACTGACTTCATTGTCTTGGGCTCCAAAATTGCTGCAGACGGTGACTGAAGCCATGAAATTAAAAGATGCTTGCTTTTTGGAAGAAAAGTTATGACCAACCTAGACATAATATTAAAAAGCAGAGACATTGCCACAAAGGGCCGCCTAGTCAAAGCTATGGTTTTTCAGGTAGTCATGTGTTGATGAAGAAAGCTGAGAGTGGAAGAATTGATGCTTTTTGACTGTGGTTTTGGAGAAGACTCTTTTTTAAAAAAATATAAATTTATTGATTTTAATTGGAGGTTAATTACTCTACAATATTGTATTGGTTTTGCCATACATCAACATGAATCTTGAGAGTCCCTTGGACTTCAAGGAGATCCAATCAGTCCATCCTAAAGGAAATCAGTCCTGAATATTCATTGGAAGGACTGATGCTGAAGCTGAAACTCTGATACTTTGGCCACCTGATGCAAAGAGCTGACTCATTGGGAAAGACTCTGATGCTGTGAAAGATTGAAGACAGGAGGAGAAGGGGAAGACAGAGGATGAGATGGTTGGATGGCATCACCGACTCAATGGACATGAGTTCGAGTAATCTCTGGGAGTTGGTGATGGAAAGGGAGGCCTGGCGTGCTACAGTCCATGGGGTCGCAAAGAGTCGGACATGACTGAGTGACTGAACTGAACTACATTGGAGGCAGGGAGGGACAGTAATGGATTATTATAGAGCAGCTGCAATGTTGAAACACCTTTGTGGATGGACCATAGTGGAGGTTACAACTGTCTGAGTATCTTTTTCTGAATCTTTTAGTCCACTATTGGTTTCTTCTAATGTGCTTTTCATTTCAGTTATTGTGTTCTCTGCTTTGTCATCCTTTATATTTTCCAACTTTTTGTTAGAAACATCTAACTTCTCCCTCTGTACATCCATTTTTTCTCCTGAAAATTCTTTGATCATCTTTACAAACAGTACTCTGAACTGTTTCTCAGGTAGACTGCCCGTTTCCACTTAGTTCTTCTTTTGCGGTTTTATCTTCTTCCTTCATCTGGAACATCTTCCTCCATTGCTTTATTTGGTCTAAGCTGCTATTTGCGTTTTTTAAACTTTTAATTTTATATTGCAGTATAGTTGATTAACAATGTCTTGTTAGTTTCAGGTGGACAGCAAAGGGTTGGAAAAGAATAGAAACATGTATATGTATAACTGAATCACTTTGCTATTTGTATTTTTGTAGGTTAGTTACATGTCTGGACCTTGGAGAAGGTCCAGAATATACCTACGTAGGAGGTGTCATATATGTCCCAGCAGCGCACTCCCCTTTCGTTGCCTAAGCTACCTGCTTTAGGGTTCTCCCTAAGAGGGTTGCTTAGGTCCTTCTGTTGTGGTGAGTTGACTATGTGAATGGTCTGCTAGGCTTGGTTGGCTCCCAGTTGGATTGGTTGCCGGGTCCTGACTTGTGTGGATGCTGCTGGCTGTTTAGTGATGCCTGGTCACGAGGTGGCTACAGAATCCTAGGGGACCCCAAGGCTAGTGCTTGCTCACTAGACAACTGAGTCAGGGTCTAAGAGACTCTCAGGCTGTTGCTTAAGCAGGTGAAGCCAGGCCTTGGTGTTAGTCCTGGACTACTGGCAGGCAGAGCTGGTTCTTGGAATCTGGTTCCTGAGCCCAGGGATCCTAGAACTTATTTCAGGTTGTTGGTGGGTGGACACCGGTCCTTGACACAGTTGGGTATTAGGTATGGGGTCCAGGATATCCTGAAGGTTCTGTTGGCTTGCTAGAGGGCAGGGCCAGGGCCCACCTGGTTCCAGGGTCAGGTCTGGGCTATGTTGAGAGATTGAGGTTTCCTTACTACTGGTGTCTGACCCCTGGTGGGTGAGGCTGGTCTAAAGGCTTGTTCAGGCTTCCTGGTGAGAGAGGCTGGTACCTCTCTACTCATGGGTTGAGCCACGTCTTGGCCTTCTGCTGGGCTAGGCCATGTCCAGGGTTGTATCTAGAGGCAACTGTGGGCTCTTTAGTCTTTAGGCAGCTGGTCTGCTGATAGGTAAGGCTGTGTCCCCATCCAGTTAGTTGTTTGTCCTGAGGTGTCCCAGTGCTCGGGACTTCCCTGGTGGCTCAGATGGTAAAAGCGTCTGCCTACAATGTGGAAGACCTGGGTTCAATCCCTGGGTTGGGAAGATCCCCTGGAGAATGAATGGCACCTCACTCCAGTACTCTTGCATTGAAAATCCCATGGATGGAGGAGCCTGGTAGGCTGCAGTCCATGGGGTTGCAAAGAGTCGGACATGACTGAGCGACTTCACCTGTGTGTGTCCCAGTGTTGGAGTCTACAGGCTGTTAGGTGGGGCCAAGTTTTGGTACTAATGAGTCAAGATGGCAGCCACTGTCTTCACATGGCTGAATATTCCCCGATGTATCTAGCACCCACTACTATGTGCCCAGGGTGAGCTACAACTACCCTTTTGCCTCTCCATGAGACTCTGCAAGTCCAGCAGGTAGGTCTGGCCCAGGCTCCTATCAAATAACTCCTTTTGCTGTAAGTCTGGGTGTGTGTGAGTTTTTGTGTGTGCCCTTTAAGAATGAAGGCTATATTTCTCCCTGTTCTGTGGTGCTCCTGCAGTTAAGCCCCAGTGGCCTTCAAAGCCAAATGCTCTGGAGGCTCTGGTACTGGACTGGGCTTGGGGAGCTTGATGTCAGGCTCAGAACTCCCAGTCCCATGGGAGAGTCTCTGTGATATAATTTTTGTGGGTCACCTACACAGGGGATATGGAATCTGAAAATGTCGTGAGTCTGTTTTCCTCCAATCTATCTCATTGTGTTTACATCTTTATGTCTTTAGTTGTAGATCTTTCCTACAAAGTTTCATCCATTTTCATTGCTAGCTTTTCCGGAGATAGTCGTGATTTTGGTGTGTTCCTGAGAGGACATCAGCTAATGGTCATCATTAGTCATCAGGGAAATGCAACTTGAAACCACAATGAGATATCACTGCTTCACACCAGGACAGCTAAAAGTAAAATACCTAATAATGCCAGATACTGGTGAGTGTGTGAAGCAACTGGACCTATTTCTTTGATGATTCGAATAGAAATCTGTATAATCACTTTAGAAAACCGCTTAATAATACCTGCTAAAGTTAATCAAAGATATTATAGACCTATCAATTATACTCCAGGGTATATATCCAACAGAAGAGAGGGTTTATGTGTACCTAAAGATACGTACAAGAACATGCATAGCAGTATTAGTCATAATAGCTAAACGTGGAAGCAACGAAAGAGTGTAAATAGTAGACTGAATAAGTTAAATACAGTATATCCATACAATGGGATAATGTACAGCAACCAAAGAATAAATATTACTATATTCACTAATGTGGATGAATGTCACATAAATAAGCCGGATCCAAATAGGCAAACTGATAAGTGAAATAGAGCATATTGCCTAGAAACCTAGTCACACATATATAGTCATCTGGTTGGCTACAAATTTGCCACTTTCAGTTTAATAGAGAAAGGATTTTTTTTTTTCCCAATAAGCAAAATGGGCAAATTGACTATTTGAATGGAAAATGGCAAAGTTTAAATAATAAAGTTTCTAGAAAAAGTACAGGAGAATTAAGCTAATGTTTCCTAAAGGGATACAAAAAACACTCATTATAAAAGAAAGTGAAAGTGAAAGTCACTCAGTTGTGTCTGACTCTTTGGAACCCTATGGACTGTAGTGCACAAGGCTCCTGTGTCCATGGAATTCTCCAGGTTAGAATACTGGATTGGATAGCCATTTCCTTCTCCAGGAGATCTTTCCAAGCCAGGGATCAAACCCAGGTCTCCTGGATTGCAGGTGGATTCTTTGCCATCTGAGTCACCAGGGAAGCTCCGTTATAAAAGAAAACATTGTTAACTGGATTTTATTAACATTGGATGTTTTTGTTGTAGAGTTATCAAGGGTTAATAACAATAGAGCTGGGGATATCAAAGATTACTTTCAAGTTTCTAGCATAAGTTGGATAGAGGGTTCATTAACTGAGATGGGAACCCTGCAGAATAGCTGATTTGATGGGAAGATAAGTGTTGTCTTCTGATATCTTGTGTTCCTTGCTTTAGTCTCCTGTTTAATTAGATTGCCATAAATATACAGCAGAGGGATTTAAAAAATCTCTTTGACACTTGCTCTTTGAAACTTCATGTATTTTAGGTAGATATTATGGAGTATACCAAAAACGCAGCTGTATCCCTGGGGCTGAAGCATCCCAGAATTTCAAGTCCAAATTAGGACCTCAAATAACTTTCTCAGGCCTGGATACCACAGCTTATGGAGGGCTCAGGAAGGAAACAACATCACCAGATGCTGAGACACCCAAGGATAAACATCAATATCCACTTGCATTTAATCTTAATAATACTTCATCTTCCTTAATGTGAGCCACAGGCCTGAATTTAGAAAGAACTGCAGATCATATTTTAACTGGAGAAATGATATTAGACACCTCAATGAAGCTCAAATCTTTCCAAGACTTTGGTGCTTCAAGTTCTAGCTGCCCCAGCAGCTCAGTCTTGCCTTCAGTCAAAGGTGTTTTTGTATTTTATTTAATTGGTCTGTGTAGAAAGGAAAAAAAAAAAGATAGAAATGGAAAAACTCTTTGTCTTTTCCTCTAAACATTGCCAGCTCATCAGGAGAGGAGTTAGTCTGTAAAGATAAATTATGGGACAGGAAAATTTCCACGGAGCAGACAATGAAGTTCTGGATATTAGTGTGTGTGTGTTTGTTGAGGGCATCCATGTGATGATGGTCAACCCTACAAATTTGTTTAGAGTCCTATATAAGAAGCCATACAGTTATAAATCAGTTCTCCCAAACCCCAGAGAAATCTGGGTAACTCTAAAGAGTTCATCTTTCCCCAGTTTAACTACAAATCATTTACACAGGTTGAATAATTTTAAGAGTCTCCCCTCTGGTGGCTCAGACGGTAAAGCGTCTGTCTGCAATGCGGGAGACCCGGGTTTGATTCCTGGGTCAGGAAGTTCCCCTGGAGAAGGAAATGGCAATCCACTCCAGCACTCTTGCCTGGAAAATCCCATGGACGGAGGAGCTTAATAGGCTACAGTCCATGGGGTTGCCAAGAGTCGGACACGACTGAGCGACTTCACTATCACACTATCAAGAAAGAATGAAAAAAAAAATAAATAAAGGAGCTTCTAAGTGATGTAGAGTTTGGTTCCCAGTTGGGATTATACCATTTGGCTTTGAAGGTTACTGACTTAAGCCAACCAATTCACTTACATAGAACTCTACTGTTTCAGTTCAGTTCAGTCTCTCAGTCATGTCCAACTCTTTGGAACCCCATGAACCACAGCACGCCAGGCCTTCCTGTCCATCACCAACTCCCAGAGTCCATCCAAACCCATGTCCATTGAGTCGGCAATGCCATCCAACCATCTCATCCTCTGTCATCCCCTTCTCCTCCTACCCTCACCCTTTCCCAGCATCAGAGTCTTTTCCAATGAGTCAGCTCTTCACATCAGGTGGCCAAAGTATTAGAGTTTCAGCTTCAACATCAGTCCCTCCAATGAACACCCAGGACTGATCTGCTTTAGGATGGACTCGTTGGATCTCCTTGCAGTCCAAGGGACTCTCAAGAGATGAGATGTAAACTCTACTGTTTACATCTCATAAAAATATTCTTTCCACTATATATATATATACATATATATATCACATTATATTATGAATTATTTATTTATTAATTATCTCCCTTTCCTGACCAAAACCTCATGTTCTGTTTAGTTTACTGATACATCCCTAGTGCTTAGAAAAATACTTAGATTTGGTTCTCAATAAGCATTTATTGAATGATGGATCTACCTGTCTCTCTTTACTAATATGACTGACCTTTTCTTTATTTCTGACCTCATTCAGTCAATAATCAATCAGTTACTTCCATGCCTAATTTGTACAGCATGCCACGCTGTGTACTGAATTATAATGTCCTTAGTTGACCACATCTCTTTTTGTCCTCTTATCTTTTGTGATCAATGTTAAGACAATGGTTTCCCAATTTTATCTTGCAGTGCAATTCATGATGTTGACTTAATGAATCCAAGATGCCATAATATTTTCCATGTCAGCAATCTTTTTATTAAAATTGACCTGAACTATAAGACCTTTAGAAAGCGGGCATTTGAGTGGCCATAGTTGTACTACATGACTTGACCTCATTGGACAGAATTCAATGTGTCAGGGTGGAAACTTTGCCCAGGGGAAATCCAAACACGGGATTCATTCTCTATATGTCTGTCTCTTTATTTTCCTGTCTCCCATTCTTTCTGTTGTTCTTGAATTTAGATACAGAGGTTTAGCCACTTATCATGTGATAGGCACTAATATTAACAGGTTATTGAGAGTTATGACTAGTTTTTCCGACTAGTTTTCCATCACTAACAACAGCCTCCAGAGACACAGGGAATGTTTTCCCTGTGAGACAGGGTGACTTACAGGAGGAGCAGATCCTCAAAGAAGATAGAGGAACAGATGTGCAGAGAGAAGCTGAGGTCCCAGCCTCTCAATGGGAGAGGGATAGCATAATAAAGACTGGGCCCGCAATTTTGCTTTTAATTTTTTAAAATTAATTTTTATTGGAGTATAGTTGCTTTACATTATGTTAGTTTCCACTGTTCAGCAAAATGAACCAGCTTTATGTACACACATATCTCCTCTCTTTTTGGGTTTTCTTCCCATTTGGGTCACCCAGAGAACTGAGCAGAGTTTCTTGACCTATATGTAGGTTCTCATTAATTGTCTATTTTATGCGTGTGTGCGTGCTAAGTTGCTTCAGTTGTGTCCTACTCTGTGACCCCATGGACTGTAGCCCACCAGGCTCCTCTGTCTGTGGGGTCCTCCAGGCCAGAATACTGGAGTGAGTTTTCACGTGCTCCTTCAGGGGATCTTCTTGACCCAGGAATTGAACCTGTGTCTCACATCACCTGCATTGG
This sequence comes from Capra hircus, assembly GCF_001704415.2. Taxonomy (NCBI): domain Eukaryota; kingdom Metazoa; phylum Chordata; class Mammalia; order Artiodactyla; family Bovidae; genus Capra; species Capra hircus. Next base: position 21,792,965 of record NC_030836.1, on the reverse strand, counting down.
CAGGTGGGTTCTTTACCACTAGAGCCACCTGGGAAGCCCTATCTATTTTACACACAGTATCGATAGTGTACGTATGTCAGCTCCAATTGCCCCATTCATCCCACCTCCTTCCTTTCCCCCTTGGTATCTATACAATGCATTGCTACATCTATGTCTCTGTTTCTGCTTTGCAAATAAGATTATCTGTACCACTCTTCTAGATTCCACATATATGCATCATTTTTAATGTTTTTAAGCATCCCCCTCCTTTTTCTTCTGCTGTACTCCTAAGCAAGCTGGTAAGGAAGACCAGGTACCGCCTCCTTTGGCATTGTAGGAAGTCCAGAATATGCAAGGCCCAGTTTGAGAACCCTGACTCCAGTCCCACCGCTTGCTATAATAAACTCCAAAGTCCTTTTTTCACCCTGTTTTCTCAAGTCATTTTTGGAACTTCTTGCAACTCTGCCCTGCTCTCCCCAGATAGGCTTATTATGTGAAAAACAAATCTTTTCATAATCTCTTGATGTGTGTGTGTGTAGTATTATCATTCTCAGCATTAAAACTAAATTGTAAATGGGGGTCCATTCTCCTTCCATGAAATGACCTCAAAAGAAAAAGCAGTCTAACATGTATACTATCATGTAAGAATTGAATCGCCAGTCTATGTCTGATGCAGGATACAGCATGCTTGGAGCTGGTGCACGGGGATGACCCAGAGGGATGTTGTGGGGAGGGAGGTGGGAGGGGGGTTCATGTTTGGGAACGCATGTGAAAATTAAAGATTTTAAAATTTAAAAAATAAAAAAATAAATAAAAATTAAAAAAAAAAAACATTTTAGTTACTCTAGGACATTTTCTTGTCCTTACGTGCTTATGAGACTGCTTCTTCTTTCCTTGCTCTGAACTCTGTTCTACTTAGATTTGCTTTAATGGGTTTCTGTTCTTGGTGAGCAAGTGATCTCTGCTTATGACACCTGATGTCCCCTCCTTCACCACAGCCCACAAACCTTGTAAAATATTGATGCCCCTTCCTACAGCTCCTAAGTGGTCTTGACTGATTCGATTTTTACTGAATTTTGCCCCTGGTAAACTCAAGGAATGACTGTTGTTTTTTTTTTTTTTTTGCAGACAGAAATGTATTATTTTTGGCTAGGTAAAAATAATAATTGCCCAGACTATAGATAAAGCTAAGTCACAGGAAATATCTGACTCATAAGTTCCTGGAGCCAAGAGTGTGAAACATGTAGAGACTATGCGAGTGAGACTGAAACGGTGTGGCCCTCCTGGGGAGGCATTGTGGAGTCATTCCTTCTGGCTGTCAGGGTTGCTGTTAATTTTGTCTGCAATTGCCAGCAACGTGCAGGAAGATGCATGAGAATGAGTTATTGATTTTCACTTGCGTTCTGATTGGAGCAGTTCTGCCGCTCATTTCTAAGTAACTCTTTTCATCTTCACGGCGATAAATACAAACATCCATTCCATTTATCTCTTTGAGTTAGCACCTTTCATGATTAATTGTATTTGTAAACCAACTCACCCTTTCCTCATTATAATCAGCAAATGAAGAACTACATTTGAACAGATTTGTCTTTCACACCAAAATTTAGAAATGGCACCTTTCAGTGAAAAGAAAGACGAATGGAGGGTAAACAGCTAGAGAAAGTTTTTAAACACAGTAAGTCTTCTGGACTTGAGAACCCAAAAGCTTCCTGGGGAAAAGAGTTTTGACAGCGATTGGTGAATATGTTTCTTGACTAAAGCTCGAGTCTCCATGTTATAACCCTCTGTATGTCTTTGACGTCTTTCTTTCCCCCATCCCCCAATTCTGCAGGAAGAAAGACAACATCCCATGTGGCGTGGAGCTAAGCTACCCCACTCTGAAAGCACTCACACTACATGTCTCTTTGTTTGCTGTGGCCTCTGTAGTGCTCAAGAGCTCTTGTCCCCTTCCTTCTATTTTGCTGGGGAGACAATGCTTTCAAAGAACAACTTGGATGGCGATTGGCCACAAAGTCCGCTCCTCACTGCTCAGCAGCTGTTTGAAAGCTGCTGGTCCCAACTTGCAGGAGGGTTTGATCTTTCAGGATTTTATTTAATGAGGATCCTGACAGACTCAGAGCTTCAGAACGGTTTACCTGTCCAAAATAGGCAATTTTACCAGAAGTTCTAATGATTCAAAAACCATTTTCAGTATGGTCTCTTATAAAAAGGCACTCTGTCTTCTCATCAAGCTGAGACGTGAGACTTACCAAGTCAAATACCAAAAAAATTAAAAAGCTTCATATCTGAAAACTCATTTTAGTATCCATTTCAATGTTTTTTTTTTTTTTTTTTTTTGCTTGAGAACATTTCTGAGGAGAAAAGTTTAATTAGGTGCAGACCATGCTCATTAAAAATATATCTTCTTGAATATTATACTTTAACCTTTTCATGCAGTGATTGATTTAATTTTGAGGAAACCTTTGATAATATTGTAATTATTTTAAATTTTATTTTATTTAAAATATATATTCTCTTTCAGTGTGTGTGTGTATGTGTGTATGTTTATGCTATATTTATGACCAGGTATTTTTGATATTCTAAAATAAAAATGAAAAACAATAGCTCTGTCCTTGAAAATTACAAGGACAACAAGACTGAATTTAAAGCCAGAAATTTTGTGACAATCATTAGCCCAAAATACATTTTTCCATGCTACATAACTGCTGTGAGGTGGCTCAGAATGTTTAAAATTATCTTTATTTGTCCCTTTCATGTTCACCTTCCAATTAGAGCAGAACAGCAAAGCTTCAGGAAACTGGGAAAGGAGTGGGAGAGGGGGATGTAAGCAAAATGACCTGCATTATTTTATTAGCTAGGAGGTCTTCCCAGGTGGTGCAGCGGTAAAGAATCCACCTGCCACTGCAGGAGACGCAAGAGACTCGGATTCGATTCCTATGTTGGGAAGATCCCCTGAAATAGTAAATGGCAACCCAATCCAGTGTTTGTGCCTGGAAAATTCCATGGACAGAGGAGCCTGGTAGGCTACAGTCCCTGGGGTCACAAAGAGTGGGACACAATTGAGCACATAACACTTAACTCATTAGCTAGGAGCATCCAGACCAAGAAAACAAGGTTCTGACTATTGGGCTGATCTTCTGTATGAGAAAGTGAGTGGCTCTCCCCTGTTGCATCACTTTGGTGACATGGAAGTCTCCCCTTCTTCTTCCTCTACATATATATTTATTCACTCAATTAAAAATACAGGAACTTCCTTGGTAGTCTAGTGGTTAAGAATCCATCTGTCAATGCAGGGGACACAGGTTTGATCCCCAGTTCAGAAAGATCCCACGTGCTGCACAAGAACTAAGCCAGTGGGCTATGACTACTGAAACTCACTCGCCTAGAGCCCCTGCTCCACAAGGAGAGAAACTACCGCAGTGAGAAACCTGTGCATGGCAACGAAGACCTAGCTTAACCATTAAAAAATAAATACATGAATTGCTCAGTCATTTCAGTCATGTCCGACTCTTTGAAACCCCCTGGACTGTAGCCCACCAGGCTCCTCTGTCCATGGGATTCTCCAGGCAAGAATATTGGAGTGGGTTGCCATACTCTCCTCCAACAATTACTTAATTAATTTAAAAAATGCATGTATACTTTTTGCCAGGGGCTGTTTCTTGTATGAGATACAAAGATGGAAAAGGGACCTCTCCTACTTTTAGATAGTTTATAATATAATGGAACATACAGAGAGGAAGATAGACATTCAGACTACAGTTCAGTTCAGTTCAGTTCAGTCGCTCAGTAGTGTCCGACTCTTTGTGACCCCATGAATCCCAGCACGCCAGGCCTCCCTGTCCATCACCAACTCCCGGAGTTCACTCAGACTCACGTCCATCGAGTCAGTGGTGCCATCCAGCCATCTCATCTTCGGTCATCCCCTTCTCCTCCTGCCCCCAATCCCTCCCAGCATCACAGTCTTTTCCAATGAGTCAATTCTTCACATGAGGTGGCCAAAGTACTGGAGTTTCAGTTTTAGCATCATTCCTTCCTAAGAAATCCCAGGACTGATCTCCTTCAGAATGGACTGGTTGGATCTCCTTGCAGTCCAAGGGACACTCAAGAGTCTTCTCCAACACCACAGTTCAAAAGCATCAATTCTTTGGCGCTCAGCCTTCTTCACAGTCCAACTCTCAGATCCATACATGACCATTGGAAAAACCATAGCCTTGGCTAGATGGACCTTTGTTGGCAAAGTAATGTCTCTGCTTTTGAACATGCTATCTAGGTTGCTCATAACTTTTCTTCCAAGGAGTAAGCATCTTTTAATTTCATGGCTGCAATCACCATCTGCAGTGATTTTGGAGCCCCCAAAAATAAAGTCTGACACTGTTTCCACTGTTTCCCCATCTATTTGCCATGAAGTGATGGGACCGGATGCCATGATCTTTGTTTTCTGAATGTTGAGCTTTAAGCCAACTTTTTCACTTTCCTCTTTCACTTTCATCAAGAGGCTTTTTAGCTCCTCTTCGCTTTCTGCCATAAGGGTGGTGTCATCTGCATATCTGAGGTTATTGATATTTCTCCCAACAATCTTGATTCCAGCTTGTGCTTCTTCCAGCCCAGCATTTCTCATGATGTACTCTGCATAGAAGTTAAATAAGCCGGGTGACAATATATAGCCTTGACGTACTCCTTTTCCTATTTGGAACCAGTCTGTTGTTACGTGTCCAGTTCTAACTGCTGCTTCCTGACCTGCATACAGATTTCTCAAGAGGCAGGTCAGGTGGTCTGGTATTCCCATCTCTTTCAGAATTTTCCACAGTTTATTGTGATCCACACAGTCGAAGGCTTTGGCACAGTCAATAAAGCAGAAATAGATGTTTTTTCTGGAACTCTCTTGCTTTTCCGATGATCCAATGGATGTTGGCAATTTGATCTCTGGTTCGTCTGCCTTTTCTAAAACCACCTTGAACAAGGAGATACATATTATGATAATGGGAAGAATAGAGGCTCTGGAGCATCAAATAGAAACATTTACCCAAGGTAATAGAAACATTACCTTGGAATCAAGGACTTTCCTGAAAAAATGACAGACTGGCACCTGAAGGATCAAGAGAAGTTAGAAAACTTCTGAAGGAAAAGAGAACAAAACGAATAGGCAGGAACGTGATGGATGGAAGGGAGAAGCAGGAATAAAAAGTTTGGAGGCACATCCCATTTTGGTTCCACCATTTATTAGGTGGTTTGACCTTGAACAACCACTTACCTTCTCTGAGCCACAGTTTTCTTATCTGTAAAAGGTAGATAATAGCACTTATCTCAGTGTTACTGAAAAACAAATAAGATAATACACATATAAAGTACTGCCATTATTAGCAAAGATAGAAACTCAGCTTCAGCCAGTTTAAGTAGAAAGGGTACATTATTGGGATATGCCATTGACCTTGAAGACCTTATGAAGTACATGGATATGATGCATCTCAGAACCAACCACAGTCAGAAATTCAAATGCCATTAGGGCATTATTGCTTCTCATATCTATTTCCATTTGCAAGTGGATGTTATATTCCGCCACAGCTGAACACCAGCTTTTTATTCAGCGTAGATGATCATGACTTTCTAAGAAGCCAGCTTCTGATTGTTTTTTTATCGTTCGCAGATGTGACTCAAAGAGAGTTAGCTTCTCTCAGTTATAGCTCCAAAATTCTCAGAAAAGGACTGGTCAGATGCCCACCCCTATATCATCAACAGTGACCAGGGAGTGAGGTCATAACGTATTCACATGATGACTTCTGAAGTGACTTTGATGGTGGAAAAGTTTCCAGAAAGGAAAGGGAGTTGGAGAGGCCATTAAGTTACTGATTCTTAAAAACACTAATTATAGAGTACTCAATAATCAGCCACCTTTGGTGCACACTGACTAGAAGACATGCACAATGCAATAAACTTTAGATGAAATATCTAATTAACTCTTAACCTAATGCGGTAGTTAGTATTATTATCTTCATAGAGGAAGAACCTAAGTTACAGTGAAGGGGCAACTTGCCCAGGCTCCATACAGTTAGCAAGGTATATGAAAGTCAGGATTCCAAACCAAGCATTCCTGGCTCAGGGTTTGAGCCATTGCCTATTATGGAGACTTAATTTAATTAAAGTCTCTTTTCAGTTACAGACCAGACTGCTACTTCCCTTCACTGAAGAATTCTGAACCCTGGTGAGGTGGGAAACAGCTCATTTCTCTCTCTCTGCAATGTTCAAGGCCAGCCAGAGGTTGCAAGCAATTCTTCCATGAACATGAAAACCAGAGCAGAACTCAAAGACCAGAGTTTTTCAGATGTTGTAGGTCACAAAGCTTTGATGTGATTCTGTTACCAAGGTCTATATCATCTTCTTCTTTCCAACAGAGTATAAAATATCACATCTTTCATGTTAAAAGTGACTTTCACACATGGATGCTGGCTTTTCACAAACTTTGGTGATTTAGTCATCAGCTAAACCTATAGATCTGACTAGAAATTAAAGAGATGTGATTCTATGATTCTAAAAATGGATGTGGGGAGATTCAACTGATTACAGTTTTAGAAAGACAGAGGCATTCAGCACCTGCAAGCTGGTCACAGATTAAGGAATGGACCAAGCTTGAGTTGATTCAAGGTTTCCCAGTAGGGTTTTACAATAACTGAATGTATGCCCCAATAAAGTTCTTTGACATTCCTGATAGATCCAAACATCCACCTTAAGTTTCTTCACTTAAATCTGCAGGGTGTGTTCATTTATTGGTGTTTTAGTCAAGCAGAGGATAGGAACTAGAGAGTTGTTGGGTAGATGACGTTTCATTTGTTAATTTTCCAAATTTAAAGTAAAAAGGTAGTGAATAAATAATATGATTAGGCCATAAAATGCGAGAACACAGATAAGGTAAACAAGAGCCCAGAATAGAAGTCAGGTTTAGGAATCAGTCCTGATTCTACCGTTGAGATGTGTCCTGGACACGTTACTTAGTAAGACTGAGTCTCAGTCTCTAACTTGTAAAAGGAGGGCCCTTAACTAGGTCTCTAACATAGTCTATTTCTTTATATTTTCTTCTCTTTCTAGAAGATACTTTTCCTAGAACAAGTTTTCTGTATGATAATCTTATACTTACACAAAAGTAGATGCTGCTTAGAATTTTTTATTATTAACTGTTTGATTCTTCTCAATATTCCTTAAATTCTGCTTTGCTTGACCTTTGGGCCATAATTTTTTGTATTACACAGCTTCCCTGGTGGCTCAAATGGTAAAGAATCCACCTGCAATCCAGAAGACCCAGGTTTGATCCCTGGGTCGGAAAGATTCCCTGGAAAAGGGAATAGCAACCTACTTTGGTATTCTTACCGGGAGAATCCCATAAACAGAGGAGCATGGAGGCCTAGAGTCGGACACGACTGAGCGACTGAGATGGAAAGGGGGGAAAGATATTATTGCAATTGTATCTGTTCATTTATTCAACAAATATTTATTGAGGTGAAGAGAAATGTGTTTGAGAAGAGTATACCATGATGGTGGTTTAACTTTCATCTGTAACATTTTATTTAAAAAAATTGAAACAAATTGGCAAAATATTTAAGTTTGTTCAAAGCTTAGTGTAGGTACATACACATTTGTTTTAAAGCCAAGTATCTTAATTTTAACATATAACATTTGGTTGGGAATGAGGACTAAGAGAAAAAGAAATGGGTTTTCATTCCCATAAGTACTAAAATCACTCCACTTTGCTTCAGTTTTTTTTAGTGTTAAATTATCCCTTCATGCCCATAAATCCTAATGTGCCAGCACCATGTGAGTTTCAAGCCTTCGGGTACATCACACAGCAGATTGCTTCTTTGTGTTCTGTGCTTGGTCAGAAGTCATGATGGTACACTTTGGCATTACAAATTAAAAAGGCACATCAAACTTTTTATGAGGATGGTGAGGATGGTGCAGACCTCTCAGAACTGCCTTTCTTCAACCCAAAATAGAAACTTCCTATTTGAAATGTTACCTGGTATACTTAGCATAAACAGCATTAAACATGAGGTGTAATTTAGCCTAGATTTTTACACTGCCCCATCGTAAGCTCCAAGACGTGAGGCAAGTAATTTTCCTAAATCTCATTTCCCTTGTATATTAATTGGAAATAAAATAATAGTACTATTCTCATAGGTTGTTATAAGAAGAACTGGATTTACCGTGATACAAGTAAAGCATAAGTTTCAAGTCATCATCTGTGCAGATTTTCTCCAAATTGAGTACTTGATTTTATATTTGTAATTTTGTATTGCTTTTCTTATGAAGGGCCCCCTACCTGCAAGCTGCATAATATTTGGATCTGCCTCTGGTAACAAAGATTAAATGAAATATTTAAGTAAATAGAAAACATTATAGGAATGTATCTTCTATGAAGAAGAGAGACAGAGGCTTTAAGGAACTAGCTTACATGTCTGAAGGCTGGCAAAATCAATATTTGCAGGGTAGAACAGCAAGCTAGAAAGTCAGGGGAAAATTGATACTGTAATCTTTAGTCTAAAATTTGACTGGTATGTAGGAAATTCAAGCAGGACTTCCATGTTATGGTCTGGATGCGGAATTCCTTCTCTCCTGGTGAACCTCAGTTTTTGCTTTTAAGGCCTTTGGCTAATTGGATGAGGCCCACTTGCATAATCAAGGGTAATCTTCTTAAAGTCAACTAATCTTAAATATTAAATTATAGCTATAGCATACCTTCCTAGCAACATCCAGACTAGTGTTTGGCCAAGCAACCAAGCACCATACACTCGTCAGGTTGACACATAAATTTAACTATTATACTGAGCTAGTGTTCAACAAAACAAAGTACTCTGCAAGTTTCTAATTAATTTTTCCTCTTCCTCTTTTCCTTCTCCTTCCCCTCCTCTTCCTCTTTTCTGCTTCTCCTCCTTCTTTTTCTTCTCTTTGTTTTTTCTCCTCCTTCTTCTTTGCCTTCTTATAGCCTAGGTTTCTAGAACAGTACCTGGAATTTGAAAGGTTCTCAAAAAACTTTTTGAGGACATGAGTATGTCAAGAAATGCAGGAAGGAATGAAGGAATAAAAAGGTCATTGTTAGCCAATAGCTGATATACAGAGCCTTCAAAATGGCCAGCATAGTCAAGTCCAGTGAATTTGGCTGGATGGCACAACAAATAATGACAAACGGAGGCTGGTACATATCTTGTATTTTTGTCCTAGTTCACAAGCTCGGGTCCTAACACATGGTTATGAAGTAAAGTTTAAAGCCTGAGGAATGAGTGGCTAAATATTACAGTTTTTGTATAACTATTTTATTTGCTCTGGCCAGAAATAGACTTGACGTATTCAACATCTATGCCTTCTTAATTACTATTCCCTGGATTTTGGCTGGATTTAAAATCATAAATATTTTCCTTCTAATATGAACTATCTATAATACAAGGCAGCCTTATCTTTTTCTTTCTTTTTTCCATGTTCGAAATATCAGTCCAATTTTCACCTCTTTCTCACTCTTGCCTGTTTCTTAATTCAAAAGGTGTTCTTTCTTCACCAGAGATTCACAGAATGGGAGGCAGCAAGCAGAAGAATTATGCTCTAAAATTCAATAAACACTTCTCGCTTGTGCTGGGGAAACCTGTAGGCTTGCTATAGAGAGATGAGGCTAATGGATTAAAACCAATCCACTTTCCTGTCCTTCTGTGACTCTACTTCAATGCCCATGACAACACCAGGAATCAAATCATTCCATTTCCCTGCACTCTTAATAAATCAAGGTTCCCTGGAGGTCAAAGATGAAAGAGGTGTTTATTCGCATCTCAGTTTAAATCTCTACTCAGTAGCATGCTTCAAAACGGTTCTTCCTGAGAACATATGTATTTTTATCAAAATGCCAATTACATTTGTTCCTTCAGTGGTATCAGACAAGATGCCAGTTACATCTGCCCCCATTTTGTGAGTGCTTTGTGTATGGAACCTGTAATTTACGCAGATCAGACACTGGCTTAGCCTAAGGGCTCTGGCATGTGAAGTCTCACCAGTGACTGAAACTAAGGCAAACTTGCCCCCTCAACCTCTCAATGTACTTTCCACTCTTTGAATGGGATATATTTACTATACATTGAACTTAGAGGTCTTGAGAGGTAGATGACTTTGCCCATTCCTTCATTTCTCCATTTTTCTCTGAGAATAGCTGACTTAACTGAGCATTCATAAAGTTTTCTTAGTTGGTGTAAATTTTAAAGATGTTTTAGTCTACTCTTTCATTTATAGAGAAAGTAGTATATGTATTTATGTCATTGCATGTTCCTTGAATGTTGATTTGTTAAACATTTACTGGGAGCCCTCTATGGTCCTGGCATGTGTCCGTAAGTGAACAGTCACGGAGCCTCATGGACTTTTCACTTGTGGCAAGTGAAAATTGTGACCCTAAACCAAAATATCATGGCCAAAAATATTGCATAATTACAAGTTACATTAAGAGCTATGAAGGAAAAAGCAGAGCAATTTGTGAGTATAAATAAAATAGGGGGACCTAAGCTTTTGGTGGTGGCAGAAATCAGAGAAGGGTTCCCCACGGAGTTACTACTCTTAGCTGAGACTGGAGGGATTAGTAATGTTATTACAAAGTCTCTCTGTGCCTCAATTTCCTCATCTGTAATATGAAGGAATTGGAGTGAATTCTCTTCTAGCTCTAAAATGAATTGTTCACTAAATTTACAGATAGGGGATTTAAGTTTGACTGGAAAACAGATGTGACTATTATTCAGGAAGTTGCTGGTTTTTACATTTATGTGGATTGTTTATTATACAGTTTGGTAAGAAAAGATACTTAAGACTGGTATTTGGGCACCCAATCTTTTTTCAGTATGCTCAAATCAAATCCTCTACCTTGGGCTGAGCCCTCGTGGGATTTCCATGGTATCTTTTAATCAAAACCTGAGCACAGACTGTATAAAGGCCCCAGATTTCTCTTTCAATATACACAGAGGGACCGAGAGAGTTATTTCCTTTTCCATATAAAATCATCTCCCCAATGGAAAATATGGTTCAAATTAGGCACCGATTCCGTGAATGAATGCAGTTTGAATGTTCTATGTCAACATTTAAAAGACTATCAAAAATGAGAAATGTACATTTTATGTATTTATGTTAAACTCTGGATTTATTCTCTTTGGAAACATTAGCATCTCAATCCCCACCTGAGTAAAACCATCTTATTTTAACTTGCAGATCATTTAAAGGAAAAAAGTAGGAAGAATGGTTGCTTTAGAGGCTGGTTTTGGGCTGTGAGCACAGTTGGTTCTGAAATTACGCTGGTGTGGCCCTTGGGAGCTCAGTGAACTAAACTGGAACATTCTGCTTCCAAAATGAGCAATGATTTTTCTGAGACAAGGATTGGCACAAGTTGTTAAAATTCTCCCATATATATTTCTAAATATTTTATATTTTCTGTAGTTTGTCTTTAAAAACAGGAATGATTGAGGAACAAGCATGAGCGGAAACTGAGAAATGGAAATTCATTGCTATGACTTCTTGTCTTCCCCCCTCCCTACTCTAGGACACCCATGGTTGTGACTATATGGCACACACATAATAATTTTTTTCTAAAAATTATGTCGCGCTCATATGACATAACTTACTATATAAATATTTCATAGCATTACACACATACGTGCATGACTCACTAAAGTCCCAGCAAGACTTCTTGGTGTTCCCCCAAATGAAATAAGAGTGAGCCATCATTTTAGTATATAGAGTCCTTTTAAATTCTGTTTTAACGCTCTGTGAACAAGTTAATCTAAGGATCTTTCTTTTTCTCTTTTAGGAGATAGCTATTCTTATAATCAGTTTTACAGATAGTGACATGAAGACACAAAAGATAACTGTCTGGCTTTTGCACACACGCAAGTATTCAAAGTAAGGATTAGAATTCAGGAAATGCTGAGAACACAAATTTTCCCCATGAAATGTTCACTGTTAATTACCTGTCATTTAATGTTGGCTAACAGTCAACTGGGATCCTATGATAAAAGACCAATCCCACATTTATGAAGGCAAAAAGGAATAACGAATTTGTCAAAACCTTGCCTGTCTAATCTCTCTGTGCTTCCGTTCTCTCTGGAAGAAGCTGGTGTGTGTTTGTGTGTGTGTGTATGTGGGAGGGGTTGTTCCAGGCAAAGAAAGACACTCGCAATTGAAATAGAGTCTCCTCCATAGGCAACAGGGGACATTAAAGTTAAGGAGGGACTTCAGCCAAAACCCTTCCTGATTACTGAAGTCCTCAGTGCCAGGGACAGAATCTGAAAGGTTATAAAATGGGAGGGGACAAAATATGATATCAAGTCAGGATCTCAAAACAAGAGTTGGGATTTGGTTGATAAAAATAGTATAAGTGAATTGGGAAAATATAAGCACGAGATCATTGGCTTAGCCTTCAAACATGATCTTTGGCCTGCTGCTGCCAAGTCGCTTCAGTCGTGTTCAACTCTGTGCGACCCCATAGACGGCAGCCCACCAGGCACCCCCGTCCCTGGGATTCTCCAGGCAAGAACATTGGAGTGGGTTGCCATTTCCTTCTCCAATGCATGAAAGTGAAAAGTGAAAGTGAAGTCGCTCAGTTGTGTCTGACTCTGTGCGACCCCATGGACTGCAGCCCACCAGGCTCCTCCATCCATGGGATTTTTCCAGGAAAGAGTACTGGAGTGGGGTGCTGGCCTAGGTCAACCTATATATTGCTGAAAGTGAAAGTCGCTCAGTCGTGTCTGACTCTTTGCGACCCCATGGACTGTACAGTCCGTGGAATTCTCCAGGCCAGAATATTGGAGTGGGTAGCCTTTCCCTTCTTCAGGGGACTTTCCCAACCCAGAGATCCAACCCAGGTCTCCCACATTGCAGGCCGATTATTTACCAGCTGAGCCACAGGAGAAACCTATTGCTCACATACTTCTTAAATTCAATGCATCAGGGTGACAATATCAAAGGTTAAGATAACAAGAAAATCATTGAGTATAATCTCTTTAATTTCTTCTAATATAAGCATTGCCCTCCCCCAGGTTGGATCAGTTCTTGGGATCACAACAGTGACAACACTATGTAATAAGTTCCCTAGTATTTGAAACATAGCTAACCAGATCTCTTTATTAAAAGATGTTGAAGCATCCTACTGATGACAACCAATGGGGACCCACTTATATCCCTAACCATCATAATATCCAAAACCATTTCTTCAAGAAAAATTATACTGTGTTTAGTGAGTTTTCATGCATTTGTGATATGATAGTTCTTTGCTAACCTTTATGGTATAGATAATCTCTTAAACAGATTGCTTAAGCAGAACATTCTATCATATAGTAAACTTTTATTACACTCAAGAAAATAAGTTTTAGTTTTCCAGACTACTAAGTGATTGATTGTTTAATTCATCAACAGGCATTTATTGGGTACTTAATGTATTCCAGGCACTGGCCAGGGACTGAAGTTTAAAGACAAATAAATTCAGTGTCTAGACTCAAGAATCTGCCCTTTAGTGGCAGGAAGAACTGAGCAACCAATATAATACAGACTGAAATGTCCTGTGTTAGAGGCAGACACAGGATACTTTGGAAATCTGCAGAAGGTAGGGAGTGTTTAGTTGATTCATGGTGGAGGGTTAGTTAAGGGATGATTTAACTAGTCATTTTCCTTGAAATGATTAAGCAAAAATAGAAGCTGTAGAGGAAGAGTACTTTGAGCAGAGAGAAAAAAAATCTTTGAAAACTTCAGTAAACACAGCATGTAAATAATTCATGGTGTATTGAGGGAACAAGGTGCAGGGAAGGAAAAATGAGGCTAAGAAGTAAGCCGGGGTAGACTGAATGAATCTTATATCCTTAGAAAATATGGGAGTTTTAGGGTGTGTGTATGTTTGTGTGTGTGTGTATGTATGTGTTTGTGTGTGCGTGTGTGTATGTATTTACGTTTGTGAAAAAGTTCAGAATACCCCTCACCATGTTCATTTAATTGAAAAATAATATTTTATTGGTCAGGATTTATATGTATATATAATTAGCTACTTCTTGCCCCCACTTAAGACTGAAAGATTTCATTTCAGAAAGCTGACAGAGAATTATAGGGTAGGAAAAAAAGAAAAACCTTGATGTTTGGAATCAGATGGATCTGAGTTTGAATTTGACTCTTTTACCTCCTGACTCTGTAACCTTGAGAAAAACCACGGAGTTGTTGTCAGTAGAGGTGCAAGGTTGTCGTGAATTTTAAATAAAATAAAACACAGAAAGATTTTACCCTAGGGTTTGCAATGTGCAACAATAGTTAATTATGTGTTTTTCACAGATGCACTCTCTATCCTACATTACTACACTTGCTATTAGAAATCATAGCATGGATAATAAGAGAGGAGTAATCAACTTGGCACTAAGTATATAACTTCAAATAAATATGGATTTAGAACCAATGACAATAAAACTTACCCCTCCTCACAGACTATCACAACATATATCCATACCCTCTGATCTGACTTCATCATCCCCCTCATTCAATGTCCTTGGGCAAATCTGGACATCTAAAATCTCTCCTATGTGGTAGCTCCTGGTTTCCTGCCCCCTCAGAATAAGACTGTATTTGTCAGACTTATTCAACCCTCATTAAAAGCTAGTGCCCCATTAATTTTTCTTGGTGAACTCATTGTTAAAGAAACTTGAGAATGTGCAGTCCTTTCCAGCTTAAATAGTTTCATCCTGACAAGAAAATATCAATTATTTCTTGTATGTATCAAGAAGTAGAAACCAACTCTGGCTGCCTTTTCTTTCTTTCTTTCTTTTTTTTTTTACAAAAAGGGCTTTTATTAAAATGCAAGTCATGTACAAAATAACCTACCCATTTACAGTGCATGGTTAAGTGTTTTTGGTATATTCACAGATTTGTTCAACCAAACCATCACCACAATCAATTTTAGAATTTGGCTTACTTTAAAAAAAAAAAAAAAGGAAACCATACTAGAAAAACATTGAGAATGCCACAAAATGATGGGATCAGCCTTGGAGCTAGTCTAGATTCAACATAGCTCTGTGTGGTATGGACATGGTTTCATAACTAGAAGAGTCTAGTAGGGTACAACTGTAGCAATGACAATCTCAAATGGGCTTCTTGGGGTCTTAAATTCCTAGCTAAAGTTCAGAGTCCTGGAGAAACTATCTAATTGGCCATAATAACCATCTGATTGGTCCTGAGTCTTCAAGAGTGTGTATGCGTTTGTGCATGTGCTAGTCGCTCAGTCATCCACTCTGCAACCCGTGGACTGTAGCCCACCAGGCTCCGCTATCCATGGGGTTTTCTAGGCAAGAGTACCAGCGTAGGAAGTGGCAACCAATTTGACCACCTACACTGCCTATACCCAGTGTGGGAGGAAGTTGTTCCACAATAGACAAATAGAGTCCTAGGGAAGAGGCTTAAGTGCTGAGACCCAAATGACAAGTCCCTACAACCAGGATTGTTAGATATTAATAAAATACCAAAAGCATACCTTAGAGATAATAGTTCAGAGTAGAAGGACAATTTAGGGGGGATTTGGGATAGTGGATTTTAGGGACAGCTCATTGTACTGGGAACATTGATTACTGACTATTTGGTTACCAACTAAGACCAGAATATCTTGAGGATCTAGTTCCCTGATAGAATGGCTGTCATAGATTTTGAAAATGTGAAATTCCCTTCTCTTCCTTTTTTTTCTTTCATTTGGATCCTGCTGAAATTGTTACTTTTGTGCAGTATTATTTATGAGTCTGTTTCAATAAGAGAGAAGAAGAGAAGGGGTAGTAATACACAAGATGTTTATTCTCACCAGATATTTTCCGCCTCCTTTTATAGTTATTGCAAAATTGGGTGAAAGTTACATTAAATTCTTTATGGCCCCTTCAATTCTGAGATCTTATGATTTTCCAACTTTTTTTTAATTTCCCAACTTTTTAGTGAATTTTTACACATAGAGAGAAAACTCCACAAGGAGTCACTAGACATCTATGAGACTTTGCAAAACTTTAGAAAAGAACCTTTAGTTAAAAAAGCAACAGCATTATAACAAAAGCTAGAGTTTTCCCTGGTGGTCAAATGAGCCGAGAAATAGCCAAGCCTCAATGCGTATAATCAGAAGGCAGGAAATATTTGGAGATGTCATTAATTTTACTTCACTCCTGGGTGTTTGATTCTTCCTTTCAAGGCATTTTTTTGGCGTTCCATGAGGACCCTACATTCTCTGAGAAACGTGGTCACAAATAAACCTAGAAGTCCAAAACAAAGTTCAAACCAGAGCCTCAAAGTGAATCAAAGGTATATTTATTTTCACGTTATATATTTATTTATTCCTAGGTTCATCCCCAAACTGGGATAGCTTAATAAAACGCAGGAACACCTGCGCTGTGCTGTGCTTGGTCGTTCAGTCATGCCCGACTCTTTGCGCTCCAATGGACTGTAGCCCACCAGGCTCCTCTGTCCATGGGGTATTCTCAAGACAAGAATACTGGAGTGGGTGGCCGGCCATGCTCTCCTCCAGGGGATCTTCCCAACCCAAGGACTGAACCCAGGTCTCCTGCATTGCAGGAGGACCATAAGATGAGGCAAATGGTAATGATCAAACAGAAACATTGCATTAAACATTTATCATATTTTGATTTTAATGTATAAGTATTAGTTACCTTCTACTGCTTCACAGTCCTGCTAGTGACCTCACTGAAACCAGCACAAATAATCTTTTCCTGTTGAGGAACACTGATACCAAATGACCATGAGTTTGGTATGCTTATCTTGGTGCAGATTGTCAGGAAAAGAAGTGTGAACTACCTGGAGCAGAAAGATCTGGTGATGTTTTCAGATGCTGGCTACAAAGCCTCATCAAAGTGAAACTCCTTTTTGGTTACACGTTGAGCCCTAAACCCTTTATGACTTTATATCCTCTTGTCCCACCTTTTTGGGGCCTTTTATGCAAATGGAATAGCTTAAAATTGTCAAAATAAATATCCAATAATATCTTAATAGGTTTGCCTAACATTTTCCCTTCTGTCCCTAAGGATAGGTACACATTGGACATTAAAAAAATATATTTATTATTTATTTGGCTGCTCTGGGTCTTAGTCGCAGCATGTGGGATCATCCATCTTCATTGCAGAAGTGGGATCTTTAGTCGGAGCATGCAAACTCTTAGAGCAGCATGTGGGATCCCGTTCCCTGACCAGGGATTGAACCTGGGCCCTCTGCCCTGGGAGCATGGAGTCTTAGCCACCGGATCACCAAGAAAGTCCTAACATTGAACACTTAAGATCCAAGCAAGGCAAAGACTGTACTTTGGGAGCGAAGTTGACATGACACTGGTCTTTTGACAGCTAGTCCAGTGTTCATCTATACAGCACCTACTCTAATGGAGCAAGAGTGGCTGTCATGATGGGAAACTGAAGAACACATATTTGGGCAAGCAGAACTCTATGGTATTCTTTGTAATCATTCATTCATAGATCAATTATTAAGAACTTTCTCTATGTCAGATACTATGGGAGGCACTGGCAATATAAAGAGTAACAGATATTTAAATCTTGGCTTTGAAGGACTCACATTAATGGTGGAAGTAAGTAAATAAATATGACTTATAGCAACATGATTAGTATCATAGCTAAGGTACATATAGGAAAAGAGAGGAATTTCCTTAAGTCTGATTGAGGGAGAGTTTTCAGAGGCAATACATCACATCTGTATTTTGAAAGAAGAGTTTGAGTTTGGCTGAGCGGAAGGGACTCCTATAGAGAGGGACTGAGACTAAGGTGGAGAGTCAGTGAAGCTAGTCACTTATTTGACAAACAGTATACATTATTTGGGTGATGGTATAACAGTTAAGAACCAGAGCCAAGCTTCCTGGGTTTAGATCCTAATGCTTATTAACTCTGGATGGTGAGATTGGCTACTTTCTCAGGGCCTTAGTTTATTCATCTGTAAAATGGGAAGAACACTCTTAGAGTCATACTTGCTCCATAGATTTGCTTAGAGCACTAGAACAAAGTCAAGAATGTAATAAGGTTCAGTTTTGTGTTAGCTGCTGTTGAATCACTACAGCCGAGCTCAGGAGGTGGAAAAGGCAGAGTTGGGACCGGGTGCTCCTCTGGTTGGCAGGGATGAGGCAATAAAGATTTTGCAAGTTTGAAAAGCTTGGCCCTGCACACTGATGGGTTAACATTTGTGGACTGCCAAGTAGAGAGTCATATGGTCGGCCATTTCTCCGTTTATAAACGAGAGGTTTAAGGAAAATCAGACCAGAATCCAGAGTATGTGCGCACTCTGAGAATGCATAGAATGTGCTTATTAGGCAACCTTTAACTTGACTTCATCTTTTCAATGTTGTAAACAGATGTGCTCAGTTGGCTGGTGTCTTATCTGCTCTAACAATTAGGTTGCAGAGAAAGACATGGTCCAAGTACTTTAGTCCAGAGGAATGTATACACGAAGTGGGTAATGTAACTAAGGCAGTGCATCCTCTAATTGCTGAACAAATAAAATGTATGCTCTGAAAGTGTTTCCAGGTGCCTGCCAATGCATGTTTGAAAAGTCATCAGAGCCCTTCCTTCTAATAAATCACATTTTTTCCCATTAATACCTTATTAATAATTCCTTAACCATGAAAAGCATATTCTAATGGACTTATTACAGATGTTAAAACAAAAATAACTGCTAATACATAATTTTGGATTTGAGCTTCTGCTTCCAATTATGTATATAACATTAAATATAGTGTGTAATATGAAATATTTTATAAAAATGAAGTCACATTGTACATTCTATATTTAACTTGCCTCTTTCCACTTAACACTGCAGTGAGCTGTTCCTGCTTTACTGAATATTCTTTCCTGTCTTCAGTCTTAATGGCAACATACAGCTTTATCATTCAGCTGTAATGTGATTTCTTTAACTCTTGGACATTTACATGGTAAGATTTTACTGTTATAAAATAGTATAACAACAAACATTCTTGTGGCTATATCTTTGCCCATGTGTATGATTTATTTTCCTCAGGATTATTCACAAGGAACAGTTCTCAAGCTTTAACTGGTTGCATTGCAACCATTGGTCAGGCCTGGGTTCTTCCTTAGAAATGAGGTGTCTTGAGTGTACTTCTGCAGGGCTTCTCACGTCAGAGGTACTCTCCCCAGGGTGAGAAGAGAGCAGTTTCCCTGGAAGATCATGTAGCCTTGTGTGAATGGGATGATGGGCGGTTCCCTGCTGGTCTGCAGCCTGGGTGCAGCGACCACAGAGAAGGCTATTTTGAAAGATTCTGCTTTGTGTACAATCTGGCACAGGAGACAGGCCTCACATCATCACTCATGAATTTCCACTTTAAACCCACAACTGCTTTTCAATTTGCAATTCTATAGCCAGAGAACAAGAACAAAATGAAAGTCTTAATCCTTAATGAAGATGTATGACACTAAAATGTTTTTGAGTATTCCTTAATGTCATTATGCTCTCAGTGGAAACTCATTTTTGTTTCCTTTGGTAGGACCTAAAGAATTGAAGAAATATTTCCTTTCCAAATCAGATGCAAGTGCTCAGATATCTGAGGGGGAAGGGGCAAGGAAAAAAATGACTAGAGTAATCCAGATCTCTATTCTTTATTAAAATCTACTTTCCTGTGAGAAAAATATATTTAACTATAGCTTAGGTATAAATAAGTTATAATTATATTATTTTAAATATTTATATTTATTTACTTATAAAACATCAGACAAAACATGTTTGATTTTTAAAAAATCGTTATATATAAATATATAAAATAATATAAAAATATATAAAATATATAAAAGTTTAAAAAATGCCTGCCATTGTCACAGAGTAAGGAACAAGATAAAGTCATCTGTAATTTCACCACCCAGAGATAACCATTGTTGACATTTTCCTTATTAAATACATTTAAATAAAACAAAATTAGACCAAATTAATTACTGTCTAATATCTACTTCTCATTTAGCAATAAATCATTAAAAAACCTTTCAAGGAATTAGGTATTCTTTTATTTCATTTTAAAAACATACACAATATCTCATTGTATTGATTTCTTTATCCAATCCTCCGTGTAGGTTTAGCTGGATTACAAAAAATTTATCATAAATATTTTTGCTATGAGCAACTTGTAGCTATATTTTGTTCACAGCTCTAATTATTTCTTGGAAAAAACTGCCTCCAGGAAGATTGTATCAGTTTACACCATCACTAAGCCTGTATATGAGTTTTGCCACCCCTTGTCAACACTGGCTATTATTAAAAACAGACAAAAAAGAATCCCTACTACATAGCATATTTTACTAAATAGTTATTATAATTTGCATTTCTTTGATCATTGAGCACACACTTTTGTCCTAAAGGGTCTTTTCAATTACTCACAATTAAAAGAAATACTTGCTTATCAATTTACTTTCCAGAATGCCATTTCATTGGGCATTCTGATAGACTGAAGCTAGACAGAATATTGTATCTTCAAACATTTATAGGTGCAAGAGGGAGAGGTTTTTCCTATAATTTATCAATATATAATTTATAATAACTATATCTAAATTATTAATGATCTATATCTTTTGAAACTGAGGCCTCCAAACGGTAACATGGTTCCGAGATTAGTGTCAGGAAATTGAGGTTGAAGTTGACTCCTGCCCCCAAGTAATTCTGTTGCATTTCTTTGGAGGAGAATGATAAGGCGCACTGACACGTTTGGCCCAGGAGTGGTGGGGAGAACGTTGGAAAAGCACGGGCAGGTTTTTCTAACTGCAAGAAGCAATCAGTTGCTCAAAGAACAATAGTTAGGAAACTAAGCCCTCGGAGGGCTGCTTTAACTTGCGCAGTAACAAGTTGAGAGACGCTCTGTGTCTCAGCTGTTCAATAATGGGGGCGGGGAGTGGGGGGAGGTTGCCATGGCGATGCCTAGCTGCACGTGCCGCGCAGAGAAGGGTGGTGCTGGGGTGACCTTCTGCAGAGTTAAATGAAGGCGCAGGTCGCCTCGCCTTGGGCTTGGGAGGTGCCCCAAATGCGGGGCCCCTTGGCCGCGTCTCGCCTGCTGCTGGGAGGCGGACGCTCCCTGGCGGTAGGGCAGCCTGGGAGGGCAGTCTGTCCTTGGCTTTGAGCATCCCTCCTCGGCAGCCGCAACGCCGGCAGCCATTTTAGCGCAGCTCTGATTCCTGGGCCCCTAACCGGCCAGGGCTTAGTGGTACCCAGAACCGTCCAAGCCCCGCGATGGGAGGCGGGAGCCCCGCAGAGCCGGCTCACCCCCGCGCGCCCTTGACCCTCATCTCCCGCGCAGCTTCGCCCCCCGCGGGCTTGCTTTTTCTGCTCGTTTGTTCTGCGTCGGGAGGGGATCTGGACATAGAATTTCCGGCAGACTGGGATGCTATTTCACATCTCGCTCTGGCTGTGGGTACGCTGGAGGAAAGTAGACGCAGATGTGATATGAAAGTGAAGGCTGCAGTTTCACTTGGCAAGGGCTTTTTTTTTTTTATTATATACATCATTTGCATTTTGCTGCAGTGAGCTCGGAAGGCAAGCCTCCACGGACTTGCCTAGAATTAAGAAGGATAATTCACACACTTTAAAGGGTGGCAAGCAGATACTAATTTGTGGTACTTGCACAGAAAGGAGAAAACACTCATGTCACTCCGCTGCTGTGGGAGATGCAAAGCAGGTCTTGGGTGAAACTTTGCTTTATTACATTCGGTCACAGTGCCTGCTTTAGGAATTTCATTTTCCACCTGATGGATGGAGTGACACTAAACCGTGGCATTTTGTTGGTCTGCAGAGCGTTTTGGTGTCTGCCATATGACATAGTTTAGTCCAAGAGTGGTCTGAGTTTTTGACACTGGAAGCAGTGGCTTCTGTAGTTATGGTGATGTAATCTAATGTTAAATCCTTTGGGAGGCAGGAGCTTAGGCGGATAAAGATTGTTAAAGACAGTGATGATGTGGGTTGGAGGTATAAAAAAGATGACAAAGCAAAAAGATTTCCACTGCCTTCAAACTAGAGGCAAAGCTCGTTTATAACTCTCCTAGTTACAGAATCTAAGAGCTAAAAAAAGGTTCACTGAGGTCATCCTGTCTGGCCCTGTTCGTTTTGCAAATGGAGAAATACAGAATTGAAAAGGTCAATCATTAGTTTCCCAAGGTCACAAAGGCCTGAGAATATAGACCTGCTTTTCTAGTTTAACTACACTAGGTCAAATAGCACTATATGGGGTTTACTGCATTATTAAGTCAGTGATTCTCAAAGTTTTGATCTCAGGCCCCTTCGCACTCTTAAAATATTCTTGAAGACCCCAAAGAACTTTTACTTTTCTGACATATTTGTCAATGTTTATCGTATTGGTGGTTTAGTTGTTCAGCTGTGTCAGACTCTTGCTACCCTGTGGTCAGTAGTCCACCAGGCTCCTCTGTCCATAGGATTTTCCAGGCAAGAATACTGGAGTGGGTTGCCATTCCCTTCTCTGTTTACCATATTAGAATAAGTATAAATGGATCCATTTAGTGTATAAATGAAAAAAATACATTATTACATTAACTATTAAAAACAAAAAAGTCAACTAAGCATATTATAAAGATATTTACTAGCTTTATTCAGTGATCAATTCATGAATCAGCCAACATTCAGTCTAGCAGTTAGAAAGGCATTCTGACCAGGTATACAAGGTAGAGATTTTTTTAGGTCGAAGTGAGCAAGAATAAGGGGATTGCACTAAAAGCAGGTTGATTGTGGCAAAGTTGCTTTATTATTGTAGGGGTTTGTCAGGTAAATTGCTTAATTAATGCTGATCAGAAGGTTCCTGATTGACTGGCTTAAGATTTCATTTTTGTGGGAGCTGAAACTGTAATTAGGTCTTCACTTGGGGAAGTGGAGTTTAGCATATGCAACTCCATCTTGGGCATATTATCTTGTCTTTAGCATAACACAACACTTTTTCATGAAAAAAAAAGTAGTGAGAAGAAGGACATGATTTTACATTTTTCAAAAATTGCTTTAGTATCTAGCTTATAGTTGGAATCTCATATCTGTTTCTGCATTCAATCTGTTTAAATCTTTGCTTTGGTTAATATTTATGTAGAAAATCTGTTCTCTCACATTAAGGAGGAGGACTTGGTAGACCACCTGAAAGAGTATTGTGAACTCTCAGGAAGTAGTGTGATAGTAAATATTATGATAACCAGCTCATCAAGGAGGAAAGAAAAGCCCCATCGGCAGCATTTGCCAATATTTCTGCTGTAAATCTCCCAAAGTGAATGATAATAAAAAGTTGGGAAGAAATGCGGAGTAGCGCACTGTTAGGTGTTTCTACATAGAAATGCAACAGATTTAATAACATCAAGAACTTAGAAATAGTGAAATGCAATAAGATATTTAGGAAATGATGGGGTTTGAGCACTTATTGTCTATTTTTATAGAACTTAATTGCAAATGTTTATAGTTTATTTTTTGATGACTATCATATTTAACAGCTGACTTATAAAATTCTCACAAATGTGATAGTTGTTGCTTGTGAGATGATAGAAGTTTCTGCAGCACACCATGATCCCAAGGGCTCCTCAGGCCATACTCAGAGAACCATTGTATCAAATTAATTCAACAAACATTTATGAAGCATTTATTTTGTGCTTGTGCCTGGATGTAACATAGATTGAAATCTAGAAATAAAATAAATAATGTCAAAGTTAGAGAAAATAATTAGCAAATGTATTAATTGGAATCATTTTAAGCCTCAATCAATCTGAGTCATGTATCTGGTTTCTTTATTATTCTCCCCTACTCCTACCCCAAATGATAATATGGTTGAATTTCCTCTAGAAGAGGTAGATGGTACTATTTTATATTTTGTAGTAGAGCTGTAGGCTAAGTCAATATTTTCATCTGACAGCTGTGATCTGGATATCAGATCTCTCTAAAGGTAAAATATTATCATCTTTACTGGCGGAAGTATATAAGCCACCATAATTTACAAATTTGACCTTCTTTGCAACAGACAGTAGGAATTGTTTGGTCTTCAGTACAACCATAGTGTTTCCAGCTTAAAGGATGCCTACTCATGGTGAATGTGTGAAATATATACTGGCATTGTAGAAAATTAGTCATTTAATGATCATTTATTGATCATCTGCTCTGGGCTAGGAGCTGGTGATCTTACCATGCTAAGTAGCCATTCACAGCTTAAGGTCAGCATTGATGAAGCACTCAAGCATTCCCTAAGCACTGGAATTGGCGTCTGATAATACTGCCCTCACCACCATGAGGGCAGAGAATAGGAGTGCACGGGGCTGTTTTTCATTCTATTCTCCAGCTTCCCAGCTATGTTACCTGTGAAGACACACATACACATCTTTTTTAGGGAAAATTTGAGTTGCATTTGATTTGGTTGCTGCCATGTAGCATGTGAAATAATTTAGCAATAAAATATTTTGTTGTTGGTTTAAATATCATCTAGAAATGGAAAGTAATTAAATTGCAAGAGAGACCTGGCAAGAACCTTTCCAAAGTTCCTTGTTCTCAGAATATGCTTCCATTTTAGTGGCTTCAATCTCTCAACAGTGGCCCTGGTTGGTGTAGCTGGTCACCATTTATCAAAGCATATCTCTGAAAGATGTTTGAATTAATTGTCAGCTATGGAAAAATGTCTACTATGGTTAGAAAGTTAAAGTCCTCAATTTAGTATTCCAGGCCCCCTTTCTTTTGTACTTTTCCTCATCATCTGGGATTCTAGAAAAGAAAGAGCCTAGGATGAAGCTGGAGAAGTGAAAACTGTTTCATGCAACTTCTGTGGCCTCAGTTCCACATGTAGCCATGGGATTGGATGGAAGCCCAGGGCTGTTTTTCAGAATAACTAACTCTGGGTCAGTCTATGAGAAGTTGGATTCAAATACTGCTTTCCTGTAGTTCTAAAATAAGTTCATATCAAACATAAGAGGCTATAAAAGTTCACAAAAGCTCAAAGTCTGTTGATATTAAACCTAGGTATCTGTGTGACAAAACCTTTCCACATCTTCACTGGAGAGGTAGTTTGGTGGAGGAACTTAATTAAGAACATAAGCTTTGCAGTTGGACAGAAATTAATTCCTCCTCAGTCACTTAGTAGATCTGTGACCTTGGGTACGTAACATTATGTCTTTAAGACTAAATTCCTTCAACTTTAAAATGGAAATTTATTCATGCAACTAAATACCTGTCACCCACCTAGTATGTGCCAGGCACTCTCTTAGGCACAGGTGATAACAATGAATAAGATGGATGCAGACCCTATTCTTATGGTTAATAGTCGATGATTGGAGACAGACAATAGCAATAATTACAAATATGGAACAGAATGTAAACAAGGAATAAAAATTGTCAAGTGGCAGCTTTTTCAATGTTAATTGCAATGTAGAATCCAAAGTCATATCAATAAACTTTTCATATTCTGTTACAACAATAACCTTGGTCTGTCTTTTACTTTCAATGGCTTTTTTTAATCTACACGTGATTTTATAACATTATGCATTGGTCATTTGGAAAACATTGGTTCACTGAGTTACGTGTACAGACAACATAAAAAATCACATTTGTTAATATCACCACAGTTATTATGAGAAAAGTCTTCAAGTATCTGGAAGCTTTCAAGCTCATGGTGGCACATATAAATTTGTTAAATTCTGAGTTTTTCTGGAAAACTCAAATTTTATTACTGGCAACAAATATTGTCAGTTGTTTTCGTTGCAGTGACAGATTCATTTGGTTTACATTTTAGAAAATGTCTGCCAAATACCCAAGTTTCTAGGTTGTGCTTTTGAATAGAAATGTTCCATGAAAAAAGAAAAAGCTAATTCTGTTCTCAGTTCAGTCATCTTAGTGCTTTTCTTTGAGAAAAATCATACTTTGTATGCAACAAAAGTGTTTTATGCATACTACCCATTTCATCACGTGAAATATTGAGAAAGTTTATACTCAAGGGTAGAGGCTTCATAAAATTAATACATTTTATTACTTTATCAAGGATATCCTTAAGCTTGTTTTTTTTTTTTTTTTTTGTCTTTGTGTCCTGCACTAAGGAATGCAATGACCACGAGTTTAGTTAGTGCCAATGACTTGATTCATACTAAGGCATTAGGCTTGTATCTGCCGCTGCTTTTGCACTGTTAGTACAAATGTCAATACAATGAGAAGGCAAATAACATCTTAGTGATATGATGCAAATATTGTTCTCCTCATGGACTCCCTAAAGGGGTCTCAGAGGTCCCCATTGGACTGCAAAGGACATTTTGAGAACTTCTATAAGGAAGTTACATCAGGAGGAAGTGGTAGAGAGTAGCTTGGGAAGAGTAGGCAACTTTAACTCGGATAATAGGAAGAGCATCTTTGAGAAGGTGAAATTTAGCTGATGCCTGAACGACGAGAAGGAATCAGCCAAAGACTCTTAAGGAGCAGAGTGCACATGGAGGAAATAGCTCATGCCAGAAGCTCTGAGATGGGAAATTCAGACTAGAATGGTCATATGGCTGGGACAAAGTAAGCAAAGGAAGATTTCAATAAGATGAGCTTGATGAATTAAAATAATTATGGTATCTAAATTATAGAATTGGTATTTAAATGAAATAGTGCTTATAAAATGCTTTGCTCAATGTCTTTCCTCTAATTAGCACCCATTATATGATAGGCTGTGTTCCTCATGAATGTGGTAAAGTTGATGTGCTCTATAAACCTTTAGGTCTGTTTTCTCTAACCTGTACAAGTCTTGAGGCATAAACTTGAGGTTACTGTCTTCCTTTTAAGGAAAACATTGTCAAAGACACACATGAAACTCACAATATTCTAACATTCAGCTACCAAAGTTATAGCCTAGACAACTGAGCTAAGGAATACTATTTTTCTCATCCAAAGTTTTAAAAAAAATTTAACATATATATGTTTCTTAAACTAAATGTTTAGCTTAGTAAGTAGAGAGACATTTGAGATCCTCAGATGCTAGTAATTAGTACAGGACATAAAATGAGATATATTCCTGAAGGAAGAGGGATATTCATTCTCTTTCTTGCTTAGCCCAGATTTTTTTTGTGTTACATTTATCAGATAACTTGTTTTTCATGATTGCCTCGGATCTTTCAGACATTAAATAAGCAGAATGCAGCCTGCTGGTCATGCTTTGCTCAGTATCATATTATGACAAGACCTGATGTTTTTGTTCATTTAATTATCAATTCATTCAACCACCATTAATTGAAGTTCATCATAGACTCAAAGTTGTTCTATAAGTGGGAGATAGAGAGATGCAAGACATACTTATATATTAAGGAACTCCCATTCTGGGAGACAAGACAGATAAATAAAAAGAAACATGGTTTTTATTAAGTGTGTACCAACTGTGGAAGTTTAAAAGAAAGACAACCAAATCTTTGTTGTAGACTGGAGGAAGGAAGCCTGGAGATCATTAAGGAAGTCTTCCTTAAAATGGTGGTGTTTACCAATACAGTATACTAACACATATATATGGAATTTAGAAAGATGGTAACAATAACCCTGTATGAGAGACAGCAAAAGAGACGCAGATGTACAGAACAGACTTTTTGACTCTGTGGGAGAGGGAGAGGGTGGGATGATTTGGGAGAATGGCATTGAAACATGTATAATATCATATAAGAAATGAATCGCCAGTCTAGGTTTGACGCAGGATACAGGATGCTTGGGACTAGTGCAATGGGATAACCCAGAGGGATGGTATGGGGAGGGAGGTGGGAGGGGGGTTCAGGAATGGGAACTTATATACACCAGTGGCGGATTCATGCTGATGTATGGCAAAACCAATACAGTATTGTAAAGTAAAAAAAAAAATAAAATAAAATTGAGGAAAAAAAATCAGCCCATTTACAATGCCTTTGGTAGAGATTAAATAACCAAATAAAATTGCATTTTCCATTAAAAAAAAGGTGGTGTTTAAGCTCTCTTCAAAGGGTAAATGACAATTACCAAATGATGAAGCAAAAACTGTACCAAAGTTAAAGAGGCATGGATGACTTTATGCAAGGCTTTTACAATTAAAGAGAGAGGCAAGGATTCAGTCTGAACTCAACCCCACTGAAATAAAATGCAGCAGAGTTTTTAAGTTCCAGGGTGAGCTAGTGGAAAGGGATTTGCTTACTGTGTGAGATGTAAATATAGCCCAAGATGTTTGAAATTTATACTGAATGTGAGGCTCATTGCTGAAAGATTTTAAAAGCAAGATAAAGAAATGGTGAAAGTTTAGCTTTAGGTAGACCATTCTGGAAGCAGTTGAGTGGAGAAGTGCTTCACCAGAGGCAGGGAATCTATTATGAAGGTTTTTAGTAGCCTAGGTATGGAGGGAAAAGAAGCCTAAGAAGTGAGAGAGATGGGGATGAATCTGAGATATTTAGAAAGTTGAGTGAATGGCACCTGGTTATGGTACAAAGTAGAGAAGAAAGGTTCTGGCATGACCATGACTCTCCTCTTAGGCAGTGGCACCATTAACTGAGCCTTGCAGTTTGGGGAAGGGGAGAAGGGTGTATAGTAGAAGAAAAGTTGAACTCGGTTGCTGATACAATGAGTCTCAAGTTTCTGTGGGACATTCAAAGAGAAATTGTCAATAGGCAGATTGGATATACATGCCCGGGCCTCAAGGAAGTGGATAAAGAAAAATGGGAGTCTCCAACATTTAGATGGCCAAAACTGGGATAAAGGAAGAAGAGCATCAGAACATCTGGACGGAACTCTAATTTACACTGGGTGGAGAGAAGGAAAGGAGCCTGCGAAGGAGGATCCAGAGCAGCAGATGGACAATCAGGAAACAGTGATATCTTAGATCAATAAAGAACTTGGGCAGCTAAGCTAGAAGCCAGTGCTTCCCATCCTTTAATATGTTTCTGTGTCGCCTTCTGGTTTAAATGCAGATTCTCATTCAGTAGCTCAGAGTTGAGAAGTGCATTTCTAACAAGTTCCAAGCTAATACCAGTGCTGCTGACTCACACTTTGAGTAGCAAGGTTCTAGGACACAGAAAATTAAAAGAGATTGATGTTGATAGTTTTCTGCTTAGGAAAAGGCAGAAGAATCAGTGGCTGTGAAAAAAAGCAAGCCAGTATTTAAAGTTGAGACAACACTCCTTTTTCAAGTATATTTAATGAACTCAAGCTCAGGGCCACTTTCTCTGAAATTTAAAGTATGCTAGGTCTAGAACAGTGCCGTGAGATTTAGCAGTGTAGAGGTTGATGGTCTTAGTGAGAGTACTTTGATATAGCACTGGAGTTGACACTTGACTCCAGCTGGTTGATGGAAGAAAGATACAAACATGTTAATTTATTTTGAGAGACTGATGTTTTTCCCCAACATTTTGTTATGACAATTTAAAAAAATACAGCAAAGTCAAAAGCATTATACAGTGAACTTTTGTGTATAACTCATCTAGTGGTAAAGAATCCGCCTGCCAATGCAGGAGATCCGGGGTTGATTCCTGGATCTGGAAGATCCCCTGGAGGAGGAGATTGCAACCCACTTGAGTATTCTTGCCTGGGAAATCCCATGGCCTGAGGAGTCACTGGTAGGTGACAATGACTAAGTCGGTTGCCACTAAGCAACAAAAACATCTTCACTCTGCCACGAACACTCCCCAACTCACCTTATCACATGTCTATCACTACCCTTCTAGCCATCTATCAGTTACTTTTCAAAGCATTTGAAAGTATATCAGTGTACTTCCTTCAATATTCAGCATGAAGTGAAAGTGAAAGAAAGTGAAGTCGCTCAGTCCTGTCCGACTCTTTGCGACCCCATGGAATGCAGCCTACCAGATTCCTCCATCCATGTGATTTTCCAGGCAAGAATACTGGAGTGGATTGCCATTTCCTTTATATTATTAAATAAAGATCACTATTTGCTTGCAGATATTTTTTTCCTTTCAAATACAGTTTCCATATATAAAACGCACAAATCCCAAATATATATTCCCTGACTGTTGGCAAATGTACACACCTGTGTAATTCAAACCCCTGTCAGTACATAGAATGTTATCATCACCGTGGAAAGTTCTCTCGTGCCTCTTGACTACCAACCCCCAGAGACAAACTCCTTTCTGATTGTATACCTCTTTATATTGGTTTTCCCTATTTTGGAATTGCACATAAATAAAATCAGAGAATGCAGTCTTGTTTGGTAAGGCTTCTGTGATGATTAATTTTTTGTGTCAAATTGGCTAGCCCGGTTATGTAATGAAACACCAATTTGTGTGTTGCTGTGAAGGCATTTTGGAAATGCGGTTAACATCCACAATTATCTTTCAGTAAAGCAAATTCCCTTAATAATGTCAGTAGGCCTTGTCCAATCAGTTGCAAGCCTGAGGAGCAAAAAACTGAGGTTTATTGAAGAAGAAGAAATTCTGCCTGAAGGCTGCAGTCTATGCTTCCAGCTTGCCAGCCGGCTCTTGCTACCTCAACAAATACATAAGCCAGTTCTTATAACCTCTTTATGTGTGTGTGTGTACTTAATGATCCTGTTCTGTTTCTCTGGAGATACTTGCCTGATATAGATTTTTTTCACTCACCATGATATTTTTGAGACTCATTTATGTTGTTGCATGTATATTGTTGAGTAGTACTCTATTGTATGAATATATCATGGCTTATTCTTTTTCCTGTTGATGGACTCCTAGACTGCTTCTGGGATTCAGCCAATTATGAAGAAAGCTGCTGTAGATGATCTGTGGCAAGGGATTTTGTGAACATATGTTTCTATCTATCTTGGGTAATTCTTGGAGTAGAATTGAGGGGTCATAGAATAAATGAGTGCTAAATTTTATAAGAAGTGATCAGAATTTTTCCCAAAGTTGTTGAATCATTTTATGTTCCCATCACAGTGTATGAGGGGTCTAGCTGCTTCACATTCTCACCAACATTCAGTGTAGTCAGTCCTGTAGATTTTGGCCATTCTTGAGGGTGAGAGGAATGGTATCACACTGGGGGTTAGATTGCATTCCCCAATGAACAATTCCTTCTTGTGCCTATTGTCCGTTCATATATTCTTCCTTGTGATGTATCTGTTCAGAGCACCTGTCCACCCCTCCATTGTTCTTTCTATCTTCCTCGATATCAGCCCCTTGCCATACCTGTACCTTGAGAATATCCCCTCTCAGGCAAGACAAACTTTCATTAGTATAACATTTGGGTGCTGATAAAGTCACTCTCTTCTACAAGGAGCTTTCTAAGAAGGATAGATCATAGATTTGAAGATGAGATTGCAAAGCATTTTTTGAAAACATTCTGTCCGTTCTCTCTGAATTCTAGAGTGGTTTTATGGTGTAAAGTGAGTTGAATTACAACGTGTAACCCTGTATACACTTTATTGGGCCCGCAATCAGAGAACACATAGTTTCACAGTAACTGAAATTGACATCTCTTTTCTCAGTGAGGTCAACACTTCAGCCTGTTTTTGCCCTCACTTTTTCTGAGTTGTATTTCCTTACACAAAATATTCCAGTCACCTGTTTATTGCTTCTAT
The DNA here is from genome assembly GCF_001704415.2 of Capra hircus. Taxonomy (NCBI): domain Eukaryota; kingdom Metazoa; phylum Chordata; class Mammalia; order Artiodactyla; family Bovidae; genus Capra; species Capra hircus. The sequence goes on along the minus strand of NC_030836.1, from coordinate 21,761,476 downwards.
TTCCTATTTCTGCAGCAGCATAGAAACTTCCAGCCAGCATCTCTGGAAAAATTATCTGTGTCAAAGGAAATGACAAAGATCCTAATATGTAAGCACTACAGACTTACTCTGATCTCATTCAGTCTTACTCTGATTATTGTTGCCTTACTCTAGTGATGAAAATATATTCTTGAAAAATAATTCCATCTCTTTATGCTAGAAATATAAAGAGAATTCTTTCTTTACCTTTCTTTATCGATCAGCTTTACAGGTATACTTTCCCCTTAATTTCTCTTTCCTAGGTACGGAAAAAGGTTCTATTTTGAGAAACTGTCTTTGCTGGTCTCACAGATTGAGAACCTTTATGAAATGTGTGGGTTCAGTAAAATGTTCTCGTTAGTGATACAGACATGCTCATCTTATTGTTGAGATCTTGAGAAGTCTCTCCCATTTCTACCAGAAGTACATGGCATTTCTCAACAGTCATTTTACTTCTTCAGGTTATATTAAAACTGAAAATTATATAGGAAGGAAAAAAGCATTACTTCTTCCATTCTGACATATTTTTTAAGAACCAGGGACCTAACAGCTGGTTGATTATATCTAAAAAGGCAGGAAACTCTTTGGTCTCTCGTCTTTGACACTTACAGACCTTGATACAGACCTTGCTCCTCCCACCAATTGGAAATCAATACACTGGCTAGTGGTGCCCCAATCTAAGGCACCTGACTACTTAGAGAGTCATTGAAAGATGAGACGAAAAGCCTACCTCTCTGGCATTGTTGATCTGAAGCTTATTTCATAATAATTGTGGAATTTTGTGGGAGTGGAGAGTTAAACATAGGAGACTCTAGCCAGGTGTGCACCTCTCTGAAGCTATGGAATAGGCAGGCTTGCAGAGATCGTTGTAATTTCATTCACCTGGTTTGGGTTGGACAGGTGGGCCCAAAGTCTCTGGAACTTCCCAGGGTTCTTCATTGTCCAGAAACCATGCCCTTGTTTGATCTTTACCAAGAATGTCTCTAGTTGTTGGCATACCATAACAAGCCGGCACTATAAAATTCAACTGTAGCAACAAAATACAGAAAGTTCACACACTCAAAGAAAAAATGAAATGTCAGATTAGAGCTCCATTTATTTCTTGATTAAATATTTACTGAGCACCTACAATGTTCCGATGTTCCTGCCCATTGCTGGAGTACATTGTTCATGTCTAGCAGGGAAAGACAGTGACGTATACAGTTAGTTACAATTCCTCAGATGGTAGATATAGCTATAGAGGTATGCAAAGAGACCCATGGATGCTTATGGGAGGATCTACTTGGGTACATGGGTGTGTTAGTGTATATGTCTGTGTATGTGTATGATGGTTGGGGAAATTGCCTGGAAAATTTGATGGCATCAGCTAAATACAGAAAGGATGGGTGAGCCAGGTCAGTAGGATAGAAAGAGTATTTAAGGTAGAAGGGACAACATCGGCAGTGACAGAGAGGCATGTGAGTACTTCGCCCTTGAAGAAGGTCAAGTAGCTTAGTCAGATTGGCATTTAAGGTTCAGTGGGGAAGAATGGAGAGAGATAAAATGTGAGAGGTTTGCCAAGTTGTGAAGGTTGCCTGATGCTGTGCTAAGGGGGTAATAAGTGGACCATCGAAAAGCTTTAAGCAGGGGAATGTCATCAGATTTAGAGATATCACTTTGCAAGATAATGAATGGATTTAAAAGTGGCACAATGAATAACAACAGAAAACATTTGGCCAGCAGTCAGTATGTTCCATCATTACAATAGTTTTATGTATTGATTCCTATTGTTATTCCCATATGACACAAAAAGAAATGGAGGAAGAGATCAACAAAGTAACTTGTCCAGTTGCACTCAGATACTGAATGGCATAGTAACAGTTCATGCACTTACCACTCTGCTTACTATTACCCTTGTTTTAAAGATAATATAATTATAAAGAGACAGATTAAATGATTTGTCAAATATAACCCAGCAAGTACGTAACAGAGGTGAGATTCAAATGCTCTGAGGTCTCGAATTAAGTCTGAAATAAGAACCTGACCTCTCCACCTCTGTATTATGGGGACTGTTTATGAGGGTATTGAAATACTCAAGGCAGAAATTGCAGTGGCCTGAGCTAAGAGTGATGGTGCAGATGTAGGAAATAGATCAGGGCATAGCAAAGAAGTGGATTTTATGGGATTTTAAGAGGTTATTGAAAGAACAGTGAGGAGTGAGAGACAGAAATTAAGGATGAACTGGGTCGTGGTAGCACCATTTATTAAAGTGGGAAGTAAAGCAGAAAATATATTTTGTAAGGATGTTTGTAAGGTTAGTCTTGGGTCATTGCCACTTTCAGGTGCTCGTGGGACGTTTAAGCAGGATGGCCGATGGCCAGTTCAATGTGGAGGTAAGTCTAGGAATGTGCCCTTGGAACTGTAAGAATAGGTGAAGGTAATTATCAATATGCTGCTGCTGCTAAGTCGCCTCAGTCATGTCCGACTCTGTGTGACCCCATAGACAGCAGCCCACCAGGCTCCCCCGTCCCTGGGATTCTCCAGGCAAGAACAATGGAGTGGGTTGCCATTTCCTTCTCCAATGCAGGAAAATGAAAAGTGAAAGTGAAGTCGCACAGTCGTGTCCGACTCTTTGTGACCCCATGGACTGCAGCCCACCAGGCTCCTCCGTCCGTGGGATTTTCCAGGCAAGAGTACTGGAGTGGGGTGCCATTGCCTTCTCCGAGGACATAGGCATATTCCCAGGGAGAAAGGGGACAGTGAAAAGAGAAACAAGCCAAGGAAGGAACCTTGACAAACACCAATTTCAAGCATTTCTGATCTCCCAGTTGCTGCAGGTCAGGAATCTGGGTGAGGCGTTGGCTGGGTGCCTCGAGCTCAGAGTCCTTCAGGTTGCAGTCCAGTTTTGTTGGCCATGCCTGGTCTCATCTGAAAGTCTGTCTGGCCGAATATCTTCTTTCAAGTTCACTCACCTGGGTTTTGAGGCCTCTATCCGTCTTCACACAGGCCTATCCTTATAGCAACTGGCTTATCCCTGTTGAACCTTCCAAGAAAGGGCAAGAGAGAGCCATTTCAAGATGGAAGCCGCAGTCCTCTGAGACTATAGCCTAATCTCAGGCCTGAGGTCTGCAGTCTTCCATTTCTTAGAAGTAAGTCAGTAAGTCCAGTCCACCAGTCCAGCCTCAAGAGAAAGGGATCATATGAGGAAGATGAATACTATGGGGCGTTTACATTTTGTGGTAAGTCTAGGATGTGCATTTCAAAACTATTAGAGTAGGGGAAGGTGATTACCAACATGGATGTAGGCATGATTTCCCAAGGAGAATGGGTACAGTGAAAAGAGAAACTGGCCAAAGTTGGAACCTTGAGTAACATCAACATTTAGAGCATTTGCTGGCTTTCAAACTATGGTTTAGTTGTAGAAATGGTCGTTCAAGTAAAATTTGTATATGGAAAATCACAAGGAATATGATTACTCTTAGGCAGAGATCCCTGAGGGCCATTTTTGAGGCTGCCTATCAAAATCCTTATCCCTGTGGCATCTTCTTATTAGGGATCCATAATGTCCCATTTGATGGTCATTGATTTTAATTATAAACAGAGAAATCAGTACTCAAAAGAAACTGGGACATAAGAAACTATGGAGGTAAGAAGGAAACCAAAAAGGGATGATGTTCTCCAAAGCCCCAAGGCAGTGAGTATCAAGAAGGTCATCATCAAACACAACGCTAGAAGCCACCCTCTGATTTAGCACTGATCATCAAGGAGGGGCAAATGCAGTACAATACTGGGGGTGGGGGACAGATTACTGTGGATAGGGGAGTAAATTCAAGGAGTGAGAAGAGGGACTTAGGATGGGGGAGGAAGTGGCAGCCCACCCAGGATTCTTCCAGGGACAGAGGGACTGGGAGGCTACTGTCCACGGTGATGCAAAGAGTAGAATACCACTTAGGGGCTGAGCGCACATGCCTGGATTTTCTTAGTTGAAAATAGTACCACCAAGTAGTTCTAGTGTAGTGGTTAATGTCACAGGCCCTGAAGTTAGACTATCTAGCTTCCCTTTCTAGCTTGCCCATTGATTAGCTATGTGATCATCGCCCATTAAGCAAAGTGTTTAACCTCTCTGTGCCTCTTTTATCATTTTGCAAAAGGGTAAACAATATATCACCCACTCCAGTGTTCTTGCCTAGAGAATCCCAGGGACGGGGGAGCCTGGTGGGCTGCCGTCTATGGGGTCGCACAGAGTCGGACACGACTGAAGCAACTTAGCAGCAGCAGCAGCAGCAAACAATATATCACCTGTAAGATGGTAGACTATTTCTTGTCTCTAAGACTATTATAAGCATTAATGAACTACTAGAAGTTAGAAGGTGAAAATGTTAGTTGCTCAGTTGTGTCTGATTCTTTGTGATCCCACAGACTGTAGCATTCCAGGCTCCTCTGTCCATGGAATTCTCCTGGCAAGAACACTGGAGTGGGTGACCATTCCCTTCTCCAGGGGATCTTCCCAACCCAGGGATCAAATCTGGGCCTCCTGCCTCGCAGGTGGATTCTTTACTGTCTGAGCCACCAGTGCTGCCTAGAAGTTAGAACAATGCCTAGCATATCAGAAGCACTTATCAACTGTTGGGTGATGTCATCTTGTTACCATTTTCTTATCACCTCCATTGGAAACCTGAGTTATCTTTGATCCTCCCTCTTCCTCTGTCCTTCTGTGTTTGACTGGTTGCTTAGTCTAGGCTACTTTTGAAGTAGTTAGTGAACTTGTCTTTACTAGGAAGATTTTAATTAGACACAGATCTTGCCTCCTTGAAGCTGTGATAGATTATCTGACCCTTTGGATATGAACCTCAAAAGTGGTACATGACGTCAATCTCTGTACTGAGTTGAACAGTGTTCCCCTCAAATTCATGTAAACCTGGAACCTGGAAATGTGATTTTATTTGGAAATATAGTTTTCCAGATATAACTAGTCAAGATGAAGTCCTCCTGGATCAGAGTGGGCCCTAATCCAGTGACTGGTGTCCTTATAAGAAGAGAAAACAGAAAAGCATAGACAGACTCAGAGCTGACAGCCATGAAAAGAAGCAGAATTTGGAGCATTCTAGCTATAAGCGAAGGAATGTCCAGACTGGCTGGCTAGGGAGAGGCAACGAAGAATTCTTTCCTGGAGCTTCAGCGCGATTGAGATCCTGACACCTTAATTTTGGACTTCAAAACTGTGGGAGTATAAATTCCTGTTGTTTATAGTCAATGCTGCTGCTGCTGCTGCTGCTAAGTCGCTTCAGTCGTGTCCGACTCTGTGCGACCCCATAGACGGCAGCCCACCAGGCTCCCCCATCCCTGGGATTCTCCAGGCAAGAACACTGGAGTGGGTTGCCATTTCCTTCTCCAATGCAGGAAAGTGAAAAGTGAAAGTGAAGTCGCTCAGTCGTGTCCAACTCTTAGCGATCCTATGGACTGCAGCCTACCAGGCTCCTCTGTCCCTGGGATTTTCCAGGCAAGAGTACTAAATTTGTGTTAATTTGCTATAGCAGCCTTATTGAACATAGTTACTAATGGACTTCTCCAAACTCTTTAGTATGGCATCCAGGGATCTGACCTCTTGTGCTCTGGCCAGATTCTGCTTCCATGTTCAAACAATTTGTGCATCCCTCATGCTGTTTACTCACCCCAGGAGGTCTGTCCCCCAACACTGCCCCACCGATACTCTTACTTCAAGACTTGAATAAATCCCACATCTTCCTATCAGAATTACCTGCTCTCTGGTTTCTAAACATAGTATATTGCTTTTACTGCTATCATATATTTTATGTCTTTGTGCTTTGTTTACATGCTTATCTGTTTTACCATACTCCAAGTTTCTTTAAATCAGGGTCTGTGCCTTTTTGGTCTCCCGTGTTATATGGACATGGATAGATGGGGTCGATAATGAACACAATGGTCTGCTTATTGGAGTTCATAACATGTTTGTTATGTGAATGAATGAGGGAACCTGGGGAACATACGGTACTCTCAGTTTCTAGTTTGCAGGCAGACCTCCCTACTCCTTCGATCAATCAGTGACTGTGAGTCTAGAAGGCCCAGATTCATCATTTTGGATTATCAGGATTCTCATGATCTCTTTAGAAGCTGCAACTTGGGAAAGTTTAAGCCTTAAATCCAAAACACTTTCCTGAGAATGTATTTATCAAATCAAAGACAAAGAGGAAATGAAAGAACTGGACTACTAGGAAGAAAAGGAGCTGGAAGGATGATAGTGTTTTACTTATGGTTGAACTTCTTTGTAAGATTTAGATGACTGACATCATCTATCAACTGGCATCACTGACTCAATGGACATCAGTTTGAGCAAACTCCGGGAGACAGTAAAAGATAAGGAACCCTGCTGTTGCTGCTGCTGCTGTTGCTAAGTCACTTCAGTCGTCCAACTCTGTGTGACCCCATAGACGGCAGCCCACCAGGCTCCCCCGTCCCTGCGATTCTCCAGGCAAGAACACTGGAGTGGGTTGCCATTTCCTTCTCCAATGCATGAAAGTGAAAAGTGTAAGTGAAGTCGCTTAGTTGCGTCCGACTCTTAGTGACCCCATGGACTGCAGCCTACCAGGCTCCTCCGTCCCTGGGATTTTACAGGCAAGAGTATTGGAGTGGGTTGCTGCAATTCATGGGGTCGCAGAGAATTTGACACAACTTAGCTACTGACCAACAAGACAACTGAGGAGGCAGGAAATAGGCTCCAACCGCATTTTTCCTTAAGTCACATTTTTGATATGGTGGGCAGACACTTAGTTGTTGAGCCATTGCTGTTGCTGTTGTTTAGTCACTAAGTCATGTCTGACTCTTTTGCAACACTTTGGACTGTAGCCCACCAGGTTCCCCTGTCCATAGGGCTTCCCAGGCGAGAATACTGGAGTGGGCAGCCATTTCCTTCTCCAGAGGATCTTCCTGAGCCCGGGATCGAACTCGGGTCTCCTGCATTGGCAGGTGGATTCTTTACCACGGAGCCACCAGGGAAATCCAGCCATTGTGTAGTCACTTCTATTTGAAAAAATAGTGCCTTTGTGAGTATGCATGTCCTGTTTCTGGAGGAACGAGGTGACACCAAAAAACACCAGTGAAGAAGAGTCCTGTGGTATCCAGCCTTAGTTTACTCTTTCCTTCTGTGTACGAGTTGCTGGCTCCCTCTGTATTTCAGTCCTCCAAGGAAGCTAATACAGTAGCTTCCAAGTCATTATATTCCCAGTTCTGCTTGTCCTAGTTTCACCTCTTGTTTGGTGAGGAACCAGCTCTCAGGCTAAGTTCTACGATTATTTATCTTTGCTGAGGCAGAGAGAGCTTTGATGAGCTGAGCTGCTCCTGTTCTGTGGCTGAGAGAGCCTGTGGGAGCTCTGTTCTCCGTGGGGGCAAGCAAGAGAGCATAAGGCTTTCTGGAGAGGCTCTTTGACTGGAAAAGCAGCAGGTTTGTCTGCCCTCATCATTAGGCTTAGAACCCTCAAGGCAATATTTGGAATGCGTGCTTCCCACCTGTGTCTACCAGTACACTCCCTGGGGTGCAGCTCAGAATTATTCACATGCTAGCAGTGTTCAGGGCTAGGCCGAAATGTTTGAAAATTATTTATGTTCCAATTACACTTCATTACTTTTTAAACTAAAGATCTCATTTTACTCCAGTGACAAACCTAATATGATTTGGCTGATTTCAAAGCACCCACAGAGAATCTGCATTTGGGGCCCATATTTCAAGAAAGATACAGGCCATACCATTGGGACCTTCCCCAGTGTGTGGGATAAAGTTCTTCAGTGAAATTCAGAGATCAAATCTGGGGTTGAGAGTAAACAATAAATGATAATTATTTATTTAAGAAATTCACTGAGCTTTTCTTTCTTTTTTTTTAATTTTAAAGAATTCAAAGTTGTTTTTATTGGTGAGCATTTTTAAAACTATACAAAATTGGTTACGTTTTATTTGTTTGTTTTTTTTTTTCCCCCAAACTTTAAACTTCTCATTTTGTATTGAGATATAGTCGATTAACAATGTTGTGGTAGTTTTAGGTGAACAGTGGAGGGACTCAGTGTCAGACTTTATTTTTGGGGGCTCCAAAATCCCTGCAGATGGTGATTGCAGCCATGAAATTAAAAGAAGCTTACTTCTTGAAAGGAAAGTTATGACCAACCTACATAGCGTATTGAAAAGCAGAGACATTACTTTGCCAACAAAGGTCCGTCTAGTCAAGGCTATGGTTTTTCCAGTGGTCATGTATGGACGTGAGAGTTGGACTGTGAAGAAGGCTGAGTGCTGAAGAACTGATGCTTTTAAACTGTGGTGTTGGAGAAGACTCTTGAGTGTCCCTTGGACTGCAAGGAGATCCAACCAGTCCATTCTGAAGGAGATCAGCCCTGGGATTTCTTTGGAGGGAATGATGCTAAAGCTGAAACTCCAGGACTTTGGCCACCTCATGCGAAGAGTTGACTCATTGGAAAAGACTGTGATGCTGGGAGGGATTGGGGGCAGGAGGAGAAGGGGACGACAGAGGATGAAATGTCTGGATGGCATCACTGACTTGATGAACGTGAGTCTGAGTGAACTCCAGGAGTTGGTGATGGACAGGGAGGCCTGGCATGCTGCGATTCATGGGGTCGCAAACAGTCGGACACGACTGAGCGACTGAAATGAACTGAACTGAACTGGAGGGACTCAGCCATACCCATACATGAATCCACTCTCCCCCAACCGCCCTTCCCATCCAGGCTGGCACATAATATTGAGCAGAGTTCCATGTGCCATACAGCTGGTCCTTGTTGGTTATCCATTTTCAATATAGTGATGTGTACACGACCAGCCCAAACTCCCTAACTATCCCTCCCCACCCCTAAAAGTAGCCATAAGTTTGTTCTCCAAGTCTGTGAGTCTCTTTCTGTCAGTTCATCTGTGTCGTTTCTTTTTAGGGATGCCATACACTATTTCTCCTCTCTCTGACTTCATTCTCTGAGCTTTTTAAAATCAGTTTCTGGCAACATTCATGTAGTAGCTTACGTTTGTTTGTTTGTTTGTTTTCCCAAATTTCTTTCAAGCAGCTTTTACTCCTTTCCTCCAGCTCTGATTAAATCCAAAGGGTGCTACAGTAGACCAGTACTCCTGCAGTTTCAAAGCCATCACTGACTACTAGGGTTTTGTTAGGACCTCCAGCCCCAGTCAACATAAATTGTTTCAAAGCAGAGAGGTATCATCAGTGGCTTAACGACAAACTCAGGGAGTCAGATATCTTCCCCCTCATTTCAGGTTGAAATATCACTTTTGGCCAAATCCTTTCCTAAGGAAAAGGAGTGTGTCGTGAGGTCATCACTGCCAGGTTTTCAGTCGGAGAACTTAGTTTTCACAGAGACTGTAGGATCCTGGTTCAGAAAACCAGCAGAGAGGGTTTGTCCTTATATTCCCACAAGATGTTATGTCTTGACTTTTATCTTGGTTGGGATTTTTTTTTTTTAAAGCTTTTCTGATGAGTGTTTCTTTGTTTTACCACTCTGTGGACCAAAGGTGACCTGATGTTGATTTTAATTTATATGGTATGGTGGTGTGGGTGCTTCCACTGGACTAGTTCTTTAAAGACTCATGTAAAAGGTGAGAAAATAAGATTCACCTGTGAAGCCGCCCCAATTTGCCAGGTCCTGGAGGTGGACTTCAGGCAGCAGTCCCTACGTCTGCCACTTAACTGACCACGTGCCTGAGGATGACCTCGGAAAGTACTTCCTTCCTTAGAGCTTTGACTGTTTTATAATCTGCAGAGTACGGACCAAAGGTGTTCTCCCTAATTGCCCTCTGGAATACCATGACCTTTGACATGGTAATCAGTCTTCTGCACGACACACAGGAACAAAACTGTGGTAGAGTGAGTACGAGAAATGCTCCCATTATATTCTTCTTGTGAAGCTTCATATTTTACATCAGCATTTAAGCCTGTAACATTTCAGTAGTAAAAAGACCTGTTCTTCAGACTTAACTGATCATTGTGTTGGGTAGGATAGAGTAGATTATGCTGAGAGAAAAAAACACATCCAAATCTCATAGGCTTAAAATAAGGAAGGTTCACTATCTCTCTGGGCATCTGTTTCTCTCTAATTCTCCCTCTTCTCTTCTGACTTCCTCTCATTACATTTCCAATATGGTTTAATGGCAGTGGAGAGGGACTTTTTCTTATAATCACTCAGGGAGGCAGCTGATGGAATAGACATCATCATGAAAACTGCAGGTTGTTTGCCAGAAAGAAATGAGGAAATTTAGGAGGGTCTCAAACCAGCTATTTGAATGTTACAGCCCAAATATAATGCATACAATTTCCACACACAATTCATTGGCCAGAACTTGACATATGACCTTAGTCAACACAAGGGAAACTGCATAGAGGAGAGCTGGATGGTGTGTTGAGCAGAACAAATGATCACTATGACAATGGAACCCTTTATTACTGCAAAAGCTACACCCAGTAGAATTACATTCTGGGAAACTCTGTTCTGGATGAATTTGCTAAGAGCCCTTACAATTCTGAAGGTCTGTAATTCTACAATCTAGTTTCAGAAAACTTTCGCTCTCTCTGATTAGTATGTGTGACTCTCTGAAAGAATATGCCTTTTAATTTTTTTCTTTGTTTATTATGCTAAAATTTATATAACAGAAAGCATCTTATTTTATAAGCCAAAACTTTAAGGGATGAACCTTCTAATTAGCTGTAGGATTTCTTGTTAGGGTAGCTGGTTCATATCAAAGTTTATCTTCACACCAATCATTGAACAAAAAGAGACCACTTGTATTTTTTAGTCCAACTGAATAAGAAAGAAAGAAAGCAAAGTTGCTCACTTTTATTTGAAGTGTAAGGGCTCTCATGTCCAACTCTTTACAACCCCATGGACTGTAGCCCACCAGGCTCCTCCATCCATGGGATTCTCCAGGCAAGAGTTTGGGTTGCCATTTTCTTCTCCAGGGGATCTTCCTAACCCAGGGATAGAACCTGGGTCTCCCACATTGCAGGGAGACGCTTTAACCTCTGAACCACCAGGGAAGCCCAACTGTTTAACCTTGAATCAAAAGAGAAAATGAGGTTTGCTTGTGACCAAATCCTGTTGAAAACTAGAATCTAGACAGTTAATTTCTGGGAGAGGGGGCCAGTTCAGAGCAAGTTTATGAGCCCTTTGCCAGGGGAGTCCTTTTCTATTTCCTTCTTGCTGCCAGTTAAGATACCAAAGATGAGAAGGGAAGGAATTCACCTTCCAGAACAGAATGTGCTGCGTATGAGCTTAGCAGCTCAGTTGTGTCTAACTCTTGGACTGTAGCCCACCAGGATCCTCTGTCCATGGGATTTTTCAGGCATGAACACGAGCCGGTTGCCATTTCCTTCTCCAGGGGATCTTCTCAACCCAGGGATCGAACTCACATCTCCTCTGTCTCCTGCATTGCAGGCAGATTCCCTATCTGCTGAGCCATCATGGAAGCCTCCAGAGCAGAATATGTATATCTATTTTTAAATTAATCTATTACTATATATGTAATTAATCTAAACTCACCTCCAACATGATAAGGCTAGGAATTAGGTAGTGTTCCCCTCATTCCTCATCCCCCTTCTCCTGATTTTCTTTTTGCCATGAAACCTCTTTGTATTCTAATGAAATCACAAGACTGCAGTCATACAGAAACAAGAGGCTTGCCTTTCACGTAGTGTAATTTTTTTTTTTTCTAGTGTGGTGGATTCAGTTTATAATATTTGGTGAGCTGCTGACTTGTCTCCAATAAGAGAGGTTCAATCTCTCTACAGTTCATTCTGACCAACTGCTGGTAGGGACCTCGGTGGCCAGGGTGATATATTTAATTTGTCACTGAACAGCCTGAGGCTGTGCTAAATTCATAGCCTCTGCCTCTCTCCCCTCAATACACGTGCGGGTTGTTGATGTGTTTATATACCATTCTGGGAATGAAGGCAGATTTATAAACATTTTGTAATGCAAAATGGAGTTAAGCACAGAACTATGCATCGTCATGTTTTGTGAATTACTAATAGGCCACAAGTCTGGCTTAAATATACATCACATCCTGAGACATTAATCAATTCCTAGAGCTGAGAGAATACAAGGCTTGTCCTTCAGGGACACACAATGCCTATTTTGAAGAAAGGAATTATAATAAGGAGCACATAGGCATTCTAGACCTTGAAGCTCTTAGCAGTAGCACATCTTTTGTTTCATTTTTGAATGAAAACCATTTACAAGACGATACATGTGGCAGATTTCAGCCTGACTGTTTTAAAAAGAATAAACATCATGGCTTTTCATCTATAGGAAATATTCAATTGTTTGGTGAGTTACTGAGTCCCAAAAATGCCTCTCATATGTGAAATCTCTTCAAGGCTGAGCCCATCATGAAAAATTAATGGATTTATGAGTGGGAGAAAAACAAATCTCTCCTTCTCTCTTTGCTTTTCTGTCACATACTGCTAAAACAATGATACTTTCTTTCCCTTTGCCTGTTTCTAAGGTACAGGATCCTTTTTTTTGTTGTTAAAATATATATGAAGCCCTTAGAGATGTCATAATCACAAGCACAGTGCCTTCAAAGTGTGTTTACATATATCCTTTAGTGATCTGGCCAGCATCATATGAAACAGGTTAGGCAACCTGGCAACTTCTGCCTTCTAAAGATGTGATAACTGAGGTTTAGTTTGAATGACTGGTCAAGAATATTTAGCTAGAAAAAGGTTGAGTTTGGACTGAAAATCAGATCTTCAGGTATAAAACCAGGGCTTTCCCTGAGTGTGATCATTGCTTACACAATTATTTCCCTAGATATTGTTTGTTCATACAGTAATTCTTAGGCTTTCAGAAGGTGAGTAAACTCCCCAATAAAAATATAATGTTAAAAAAATGAAGTACATCACCAAAACAAACAGAACATGTTATAGAGTCTATACCATATTGTAACCTAGGGAGTTTAGGAACTTTCAAATTGATCTATGTGTCTCTATTTCCAGACCTTACATTCTGGCCAGACAGGGCCTGACCTGGAGTTTGAACAGAATTTCTCTGTTTAGTCACTCTAATGGGGAAATACTTCTCTCCAGGTCTAGCTGTTTCCTTCTTGGTGACAAGCTCCTCTGGTCTCCCTCTTCCTTACCCTGACCCAGAGGAGAAAGAGTGACTTAAATGATCCATACACTTGAGAGGCATGACTGGGATGTAAGCGTCCTCTGCTCAGCCACTGCCTTCTATTTTTTGGACAGTTTTTCTGCTCTGCTCGTTGAGGTGTGGATTCTCCTCTGCAGAGTGGGAGGCTCACCCCAGTTCAGTGTGGCTGTGACTGGGGGTGCGGGGGGCATCTGTCTAATTCTCTGGTACACATGTTAACTGACTTGGCGTAACTGTTGTCGTAAGGTGATAATTGGTCCTCCCTCCTCCACTCCTTGGCCTTATTTATTAATTCTTTTGTTTGCTTGTTCAGCTCCTGGGTTGATTACAGATGTGCCATTTTACTGAGCATAGTTAATAATCTCAGTAGCCGGAATTTTTATATCTTTTTAAACATTTTCTTTATTTATTTGGCTGTGCTGGATCTTCATTGCAGTGCACAGGCTTCTCTAGTTGTGACGTGTGGACTCAGTAGTTGCCCCACGGCACGTGGGATCTTAGTTTCCCGACTAGGGATTGAAGCCATGTCCCTGGCACTAGATGGCAGACACTTAACCACTGAATCATCAGAGAAGTTCCTGTATCTTTTAAACTACACATTCATTTTAAACTTTGGGACATTTGCTGGAAATATGAATGCCTAAAGCCTGAAACATGGTTAACAATAAAAATATTAATAACAATGTTTGCAGCGGACACACTCTGATACCAGGCTAAATGCTTTACTTGCTTTACCTCATTTAGTCCTCATTATAAAAGTTTTGATGAACCTACATATTTTTACTATCAGATGAGCTTTGGATTCAGCATCCTTGAGTTAGAACATCTCCCTTTATTGACGTAGCAGCATCTGTACTGTCCAAAGCAGCAAAGGATGATTGGAGAGGCGAAAGGATTCTGTGCCCTGTGTCCAAGATCTTTCTTTAGAAATGGGGAACTTACTGAGCTTGGGAGGCTGTGGCTGTCAGCCCTCAGCTGTTTGCTGTCTGGGCGTCAGGCAGCAGGAGCTGGGCACACACAGTCATTTTCCCATCCTTGCTCTGGACAGCGCAGAGCCCTGAAGGCTTTGCAGGAAACTGCGAGAACATTATTCTCTCTGCCTCAGCAGGGACCTTTGCCCACACCATTCTTTGCCCTCTTTAATGTTCAGATCCACATTTCCTCATTCATTTATTCATTCTTTCCTTCCTTCATCTTCCTTTTCCCTCCCTCCCTCCCTCCCTCCCTCCCTCCCTCTCCCTTCCTTCCCTCCCTTCCCCCTCCCCTTCTCATCTATTATTTATTTGATTAATATCTTGCTGACATTTTTTCCTCGCCTGTTACTGGAGCTGTGATCCGGATCACTGGCTCTCGCCCCTTCTGCTTTGACTTGCTCACCAATTGCAATTTTATCCCCTAGTAAATTAAACTTAAACCATAGTTGGCAGAAAAGCAGCTCTTAAATGACAGTGTAAGTCATTTCTCGATGGGGCTGTCCCCCCACCCCACTGCTCACATTTATGAGATAATTGGAAATAAATCTGAGACTATGAACAACAGAGAGGGTGAAACACATACAAAGATCATTTCACACCAGACTCTAGACTCTTAGAGTCAGAACTTTTAATGGTCCTGGCTCAATAAACTGAACAAAGGGTCAAATTACTTAAATATTTTTATATTTTAAAAAGTATTCCTCTGGGATTGATGTTGTTTGAGAAGGAATGACAACCCCTACAGCAAAATATTGTAGACTTATATTTTCTGTCACAGGGGATTCTAGTTCATGAGCAGTAAATTCTTAACTAGGGCTTCCCTGGTGGCTCAGACAGTAAAGAGTCTGCCTGCCAAGCAGGAGACCAGGGTTCAATCCCTTGTCAGAAAGATTCCCTGGAGAAGGGAGTGGCTGTCCATCCAGTATTCTTGCCTGGAGATTTCCATCGACAGAGGAGCCTGGAGGGCTACAGTCCATGGGGTCGCAGTGAGTTGGACATGACTAAGCAACTAACTTTTTTCACATTGTCACAGGTTGATATATTCTGCTTAATCTAAGATTTTTTTTTTTTTAGCTAAGGCATTGTCAAATGCTCGGTATATAGAGTATTAATTTAAAATAAAATTATTAAGACTTTCACCAAAGGGAATTCATCTTTGTTTGTTTGTTTTCATAATTCAAAATGTTTTGGTTCTCAGTTCACACTGGCTGGCTTAAAATCCCAGAATTACCCCATCTCTAAGTGAGTATCTTAAATTTTCCAAGCCTCTGTGAAATGGAAGATATAATAATTCCTAATCAAAGAGGATTATGGTACAAACTACATAGGAATAATTTACATTGCATACTCAGAATACTTTTCAGCATATTAAGGAAGATGGAGTTAAAATACATCCACACATTTTTTGATTTTCTCTTTTCAACAGGTAGAGCTCAATTCCCATCCTTAGAATAGCAGACTGGACTTAGTGATTTACTCTCAATGAGCAGACTGAGAGGAAGTGATGGGCCGTTTCCCTGATACTTGCGCTGTGTCAGTTGCTCGCCTGGATCACTGGCTCTGGCAGAAGCCAGCTGCCATGTTGCTAAGACATGCAAACTGCCAAATGGTGAAGTACACGTGAGTAACCAAGGCTTTCAGCAGAAAGCAAATAAGACACTGAATTCTTCTGTCAACAACCAAGGGATAGACCTGATGGGCATATCCTCCAGTCTTCGGATGACTGAACTGGCCATCTCTTGACTGAGACCTTGGGCCAGAACTACCCAGATCACTGCTTCTGGACTTTTGACCCTCAAACAAATACACACGTAACTAATATGGACCTACTGTAAAGCACAGGGAACTTGCCTCAATACCTGTGATGATCTAGATGGGAAAACAATCTAAAAAGGAGTGGATATATGTATAACTAATCCACTTTGTTGTATGGCAGAAAAATAACACAACATTGTAAATCAACTATGTTCTAATAAATATTTTTAATGTGTGAGATAATAAATACTTGCATACTTGTTGAGGCAGTTTGTTATGCAGTGGTAGATTAATACAATAAGCACTCGAGGAATGTTAGCTGTTGTTATATTTATTCACCTTCAGTGGTTGTGGCAGTCAGTCCCTTTGAGGTACCTGAGCATTTCCATCTCATAATTATAGTCCATAAGGCTCTCCAGTTGGCAACAGTAGGAAAAAAAACATTTCATGTTACTGCTTTAACCTGGTTTTGAGGTGGTTTCTAAATTCAGAACCAGCTATGAGTTAAATTCTCTCACTTTATAAAAAAGCAGCTTGGTAGCTTTATTTTCTAGAACATGAGGATAATTTTAAAGAAAGGGACTGAAGATACCACTGTTCAAGCTCACCGATGTCTAAATTAAAGTTGTGACCATGTGTATACTTGTTATATATAATAGACCTCACATGTGTACGTCTATTTATTTCCCTAGATCAGGTGTGAAAACCAAAGCTCAGGGTGTAGATTATTTCCTGAAATGGCTGAGGAATGAGACTGTAGAATGTGAACTTTACCCTGATTGTACCTGACTTCAAATGCAGTGGTTTTGTTACCTGATGTCCTTGAGCAAGTGAAGATGGGATCAGAGCCTAGGTTCAAACTGCATCACACAATTCTCTTTGATGGAGACTATTTTGTTGATGAATTGAGGAACCAAGGCTTGTTCTTCATGGAGAACACACACACACACACACTCATGCACACAAATATTAAATCACAGCTACCAACAACATGCTTGATGCCAGTGAAATTCCTTCCAAAGATGTGGAAAGTTCTGGGTGAGGAATAGGAGAGGCCAGATGATGTTATGGGTGACTCAGCACAAACTATCACGATGGTTAGACAGGTAGGAAATCTAATTCTACAACCTGCCTTGCTGAGAATGAGTCAGTTTTTCCTTCTCTTCCCTAACACTTCTCAGATTTACCTGAAGTAATAGAGGTTGTCACAGGGAATGAAAAAGCATAAAGAATAACGGAAAGTGTCCAAGAAAAGTATTTTGGTATCCATCAAATGTGGGGACTTAATGTCATTTCACCATATCCTCCGTGAAATAAGATTTTCAAAAAAATATCAATTTAGTGACTAAGGAGGCAAACATGTAAGCTAAACTTATATGTATGTCTGTTTTGCAAGGAGGAAAGGGGCTCTAAACCAGTTGTTTTCAGTATCACAGACATTTTTAGTTTCTTTCTGTTTACTCAGGACTTTGAATGATTCTTTTCCCTCTCCAGCCAATGACTTGACATCTCAAATTTATGGATTTTTTTTTTTCTTAATAAAGCAGCGATCTCAGCCACCTGTCACTTACACAAAACTAATTATATTATTTCTTGGCAAATTGATAGTTGTTATAATAATTAAGTTCCAACTGCTGTCCAGTTATTGGAGGTCTGGTGTCTAACCTTTAGCATGTGACAAAAAAGGGAACACAGAGGCTAGTGATCATGTGGTGATTTGATTCCAGAAATGCCAGCTAAGAACCTTGTTTGGGTCAATTGTATAGGCCTGAAGGAATAGAGGACTGTTGTTCAAGTGACTCTTAGCTAGTCCTTGGTCAGTCTGACCATGAGAGAGCTTGTTTGAGCAACAAGTAATAACAGTCTAAGGAGATGTCAAATTCAGCTGTTGCGTGGATCTCAGGCATCAGGAAAATACTGGGGTTGGTTCCGGATAGCTCAACCTTTTGGGAATCATGAAAAGGAACAGTTGGTAATAGATAGTTCAAAGTACATGCATTATCCAAGGAACAGGGAATTAGGAAAACTGAGCATTTCCAGTCTTATGTCTTGGCTGAGAGGCCCATGTGCATGCTTAGTCGCTCAATTGTGTCCAACTCTTTGTGACTCTTTGGACTGTAGCTGGCCGGGCTCCTCTGTCCACGAAATTTTCAAGGAAGAATACTGGAGTGGGTTGCCATTTCCTCCTCCAGGAGATCGCAACCCAAGGGTCAAACCCGCATCTCCTGTGTATTCTTTACCCACAGAGCCACTGGGGAAACCTTCAATTAGGGGTTGTGGAAACAGCCTGCCATTACTTGCTGTATTACCTGAGATAAGCCACTCTGTCTCTAAGGCTTACTACCTCTTCTGAGAATCGTGGTGATGCTAATACCAACCTCAGAGGATGTCATGAGGATTTAGCCAAAGTATATATAAAAGAACCCCATGGACAGAGAAGCCTGGTAGGCTACAGTCCACGGGGTTGCAAAGAGTCGGACACGACTGAGCAACTTCACTTCACTTCTTTCAATATATAAAATGATTAAAATAAAACCTAGTACTTGTTCATCACTCAATATATGTGAGCGGTTAATAAATGATGACACAACTGTTATAACAACAACTAGTGCCATTTTCCATGAAAAGCCCATTTCAGGCTTTTCAGGAGATGAGCAAGGTGAATATGCCATTCTTTGTATTTAGAATGACAAACGTGTGTGTGTGTGTGTGTGTGTGTGTGTGTGGTGAAGGAGAGAGGAAGTGCTTGTAGACATTTTAAACACGTCCTCTGACTACCAGGCAGTCACCTGCCCATGCTGAGTTAAGAGGTTTTGTGGAAAGGCTCTGTGGCCCCTTATAATTGGCTCAGGCTGCCACCTGTATCTGCACGTGCATTGCCTGATCCAGGGTCCATGAGTTCACACAGACCGTGAGGAGAATACGGTGTCCCTGGCTGGTGCTCTAGAATGACCACAGTTAGAAACAGACTCCCAGTCATTCAATGAGACTTGAGTAAGTTCTACCACATTTAGCTTCTCAGCTACCTTTAGCACAGTCTATCATGTACTGCTTCCTGAAACACTTTCAGTTTGACTTCTGGGACATGAAATCTCTTGGCTTTCTTGCCCTCTCACTGATCACTCCTTCATCTCTACCTGGATCCCCTTAGTTACTTTAATGTCATATTCTCAGACTTCCCCAAGGCTCAGTTTTTGGGTCCTTTTTCTATTTACATTCATTTCTTTGATGTTCTCACCCATTCCCATATAATTAAATCCGTTCCCTATTCTGATCATTCCAAAATGCATATCAAAGCCAAAACTCATTCCTGAATTCCAAGTTCAAGTGCTGACTTCATATATCCACTAGGATGTTTAAAAGGCATTTGCAAAATTGCTAGCATGACAAGTCGTTTCAGTTGTGACAGACTCTGTGCGACCATGTGGACTGTAGCCCACCAGGGATTCTCCAGGCATGAATACTGCAGTGTGTTGACATGCCCTCCTCCAGGGAACCTTCCTGACCCAGGGTTCTAACCCACATCTCTTATGTCTCCTGAATTGGCAGGCGGGTTCCTTACCACTAGCGCCACCTAGGAAGCCCAAATCTAAACTTCTGAATATTCCTGCCAGCCTGAACCTGCTTCTTCTGCTCCCGCTACAATTTTCTCTGAGTGCCAACTCTTTCTACTTTCTGAGGCTGCGAACAAGTCTATAACTCCCTTTTGTGCCTGTCTGCACATGACTAATCTATGGAGAAATGCTATCAGTTCTACCTTCAAGATAAAAATGAATCAAACAACTTCTCACCACCTCCACTGCTTCTGCCCAAGTCCAGGTCATCTACAGTTAATTTGTGGATTATTGTAATATTCTTCTATCTATAGATTTCACTGACCATCTCCTGTGTGTTCTCAGCCCAGCTGTTTCAGTGCTCATTCCAAAACGTTGAGTCAGATCTTCTCACTCTTTCTCTTTAGTTCCTCCAACAGTTTCTCATCACACTCAAAGTCAAGCACTTACAGTAGTCAGCAAGGCCCTAGTAATTCATTTCTTCTACTCCAACCTCTTCAACTTCATTGCAGCACTATCTACAATAGCCAGGAAGCAAACTAAATGTCCATCAACAGAGGAACACATTAATCTGTTTTAAATTCTTCATTCCTCAGCACTTAGCAGTGCCTGATTTGGTAGATAGAGATACACATATACATAGCCTTATCCATATATATTAATATTTGTTGTTGTTTAGTTACTAAGTCGTATCCAACTCTTTGAGACCCCATGTACCGTAGTTTTTCTTTCAATTGTTTTGGCTATTTGGGGCTTTTTGTGTTTCCATACAGATTTAAAAAATTATCCTAGTTATGTGAAAAATGCCTTTGGTAATTTGGTAGAGATTGCACTGACTCTGTAGATTGCCTTGGGTAGTATAATCATTTTGACCAGATGGATCCTTCCAACCCAAGAACATGGTATATACCAAGATATACCAAGAACATGGTATATCTTTCCATTTGTGTAATTTTTTATTTCTTTCATCAGTGTCTTATAGTTTTCAGAGTACATGTCGTTTGCCTTCTTAGGTAGGTTTATTCTTAGGTATTTTATTCTTTTTTGAAGCAATGGTAAATGGGATTGTTTCCTAATTTTCTCTTTCTGATCCTCTATTGATCAGCAGTGGCCACAGGACTGGAAAGGTCAGTTTTCATTCCAATCCCGAAGAAAGGCAATGCCAAAGAATGCTCAAACTACTGCACAATTGCACTCATCTCACATGCTAGTAAAGTAATGCTTAAAATTCTCCAAGCCAGGCTTCAGCAATACGTGAACCGTGAACTTCCAGATGTTCAAGCTGGTTTTAGAAAAGGCAGAGGAACCAGAAATCAAATTGCCAACATCCACTGGATCATTGAAAAAGCAAAAGAGTTCCAGAAAAACATCTATTTCTGCTTTATTGACTATGCCAAAGCCTTTGACTGTGTGGATCACCACAAGCTGTGGAAAATTCTGAAAGAGATGGGAATACCAGACCACCTGACCTGCCTCTTGAGAAACCTATATGCAGGTCAGGAAGCAACAGTTAGAACTGGACATGGAACAACACACTGGTTCCAAATAGAAAAAGGAGTAGGTCAAGGCTGTATATTGTCACCCTGCTTATTTAACTTCTATGCAGAGTACATCATAAGAAACGCTGGGCTGCAGGAAGCACAAGCTGGAATCAAGATTGCTGGGAGAAATATCAATAACCTCAGATATGCAGATGACACCACCCTATGGCAGAAAGTGAAGAAGAAGTAAAGAGCCACTTGATGAAAGTGAAAGAGGAGAGTGAAAAAGTTGGCTTAAAGCTCAACATTCAGAAAACCAATATTATGGCATCTGGTCCCATCACTTCATGGGAAATAGATGGGGAAACAGTGAAAACAGTGTCAGACTTTATTGTTGGGGGCTCGAAAGAAGTGACTCTTCTTTTCCAATTTGGATTCCTTTTGCTTTTTCTTTTTTCTCTTGTTGACATGTCTAGGACTTCCAAAACATTGAGACTTGCCAGATAGCTATAGAATGGTAGGTTGGTGCAAGGAATAGAGAGGGGACGGAGAGCTGAGAAGACAGACTGAGGCCACATGGTGGTCAAATAAGCTTGAATCTATAAATGCCATACTGAAGGAGAGGCTTTTTTTCCCCTTTTGCTAAATCTCAAAGCCTTTGGTGCTACTTTGATATTCCATTCACTTTCTTCAGTTCAGTTCAGTTCAGTTGCTCAGTCGTGTCCTACTCTTTGTGACCCCATGAACCACAGCACGCCAGGCCTCCCTGTCCATCACCAACTCCCAGAGTCCATCCAAACCCATGTCCATTGATTCGGTGATGCCATCCAACCGTCTCATCCTCTGTCATCCTCTTCTCCTCCTGCCCTCAATCTTTCCCAGCATTAGGGTCTTTTCAAATGAGTCAGTTCTTCACATCATGTCCCCAGAGTATTGGAGTTTCAGCTTCAACATTAGTCCTTCCAATGAACACCCAGGACTGATCTCCTTTAAGATGAACTGGTTGGATCTCCTTGCAGTCCAAGGGACTCTCAAGAGTCTTCTCCAACACCACAGTTCAAAAGCATCAATTCTTCTACACTCAGCTTTCTTTATAGTCCAACTCTCACATCCACACATGACTACTGGAAAAACCATAGCCTTGACTAGACGGACCTTTGTTGACAAAGTAATGTCTCTGCTTCTTAATATGCTGTCTAGGTTGGTCATAACTTTTTTTCCAAGGTGTAAGCGTCTTTTAATTTCATGGCTGCAATCACCACCTGCGGTGACTTTGGAGCCCCCCAAAACAAAGTCAGCCACTGTTTTCACTGTTTCCACATCTATTTGCCATGAAGTGATGGGACCAGATGCCATGATCTTAGTTTTCTGAATGTTGAGCTTTTAGCCAACTTTTTCAATCTCCTCTTTCACTTTCATCAAGAGGCTCTTTAGTTCTTCTTCACTTTCTGCCAGATTCACTTTCTTTGATATTAACATTTCTGTTATTTTCATGCCTAAATCTAAGCCATTCTCAGATTCTTTTATTCTAAGGCACAAAATTAACATTTTTTTCATTAATACATGACATTCACAGATAGACTTCAGTAAGGCCAAAACCTATTTCTAATGTACAGACACGTTGTGAGAAAAGATTGAAAAAAATAATATATCACTATTACACATTCCAAGTTGCAATTCTTTTCAGAGAAGAGAAAACATACATACTTAGATTTACAATCTGAGTGTTTTATTTATGTAATAAAAATCCCAGGTGAGGAGATACAGTGCAGTTTTACAGTATTGAAGGGGGAGTTAAGTTTACATGGTGTAAATTACATCAAAGGAAAAGAGAAGTGTTAGATTCATATAACATAGTTTTTCTTTGCATTACCATGAAAATGAGGAAAACAATGACAACGCCTAGAAAATTCTAGAAAGCCAAAGATTCTTTTTCATAGAAGATGAATGTTCCATGATATTGCTGTGATTAATCAAATAGATAATACTTTATTTGCATTTGTCTGGTAGGGTACTGGAATTTTTTTTTAGTAGATGTTTGTACAGATAGGAACATGAAGTAGCCAGCAGCACTGCCTCCTTCCCTTGAGTCCACAAACAACCACAGAGAGAACAGTCAGAAGCTAGAAGAGATCAGAGAAAGCAAATGAGTTCTGCCCTCAGAATGCACAGTCGACTTTAATAAAATTCTGGTCACGTAGTCCAAAGCTCAGATCTGCTTTGGTTTAATCAGTTTCCAAATATTCGAGTACAGCCATGTTGATTCAGGCCCCTCCATGCATAATTTATTCCCCCTAAATTAGATCTGGTTTATTTCCCTTTGTTTGACACATTATATTGAAAGCTGCAATGGTGAGTCTACAGTGTTGCAACAGATTTATGGATGTCTGTGTCTCTGTGTGTAATCAGACCATTTACACACATAGGTCATGTTAAGGCATGCCATTTCCTCCTGGCACATGATGTATGCAGAACAGGATTGGATTATAAGCAGGATTTCAGGTTCCTCTATTTTGGCAAGTAATTTGGGCACTGTGTTGCTGAAAATCAGGCTTACCTGCCCTTAGTAGAATTGGATGGATCTTGAAGATCCTGCACTTAACACCTTCCTAGGTTGTGAGCAAGATCTGCATGAATTCTGAAGTCCTGCAGTGTGGATTCTATGAGAGCTACTCTACCAGCTTAGCAGTGTCAAAGATTCAAAACCCTAGGATTCTAAGCACATTCTTTTCAGTGCTTTCAAGAAAATTCTGAAAAAAAAAAAAAAGAAAGAAAATTCTGGCAAAAATACAATTGCTATTTCCCTGCTTTCTGTCCTCTGTTGAGGAAAGAATAAAATTCTAGGATGTAAGGGGCTAAAGGGACAAGCACTACGGGAAATCCTAAATCACACTGTCATTTTTATGATACGTGAGACTAGAGTGTCAGAAATCCCATAGCCAAACTCAGAGCAGGACCAGAGAAAATTCGTTTAATTTCACCACCTGGTAAGTGGCCCACAGAAATGGGATTTGTCTGAATTCTATCCATGGCTTTTAGTATGATTAAAATACCATTAAAATAACAGCTTAGGAAAAATAAGTTCAATTTTTTTTCAAGAATGGCTTGGAAGTGGCAACATTATTTATGGAAAGCATTATGGCTGTCTATAATGTACGTACTTGGCCTCGTAGTTTTCTTTGTGCATTCCTGATGTTGTAAAAAGAGAACCTGGTTTTCTGAGGTGAGGATATTTATAGTTTGGCATCATCAAAAAGCAATTCTTTGCTTATTTGGGATGTGGAGCCCAGCTGGGTCTCCCTTGTGACTCATTCTATATTCACCCGAGCTCTCTGCCTGCCTGCCGGCACAGCACTCTCATGAATCCTTAATTCCATTTGAACTCAGCGATGCCAGAGTCACTTTCCATCAACCCACCCACTCAGCTGGATTGCGCCAGCCTCTTCTGTGTAAAGCATCACACTCCCATTCTAAGACTGATTAGGTGTTGGGCCACCATCACAAAGATGAAGGAGGTCAAAGTCAGCACCAGTGCCAAAACCCAATAGCATCGTGATCTCCTCTGACCTCCAGAGCTGACAGTAGTGACGTTTTCTGGAATTTACCTACATAAACCCTGTGCTTTGTTGAATCAGTCATATCGACACTTCATCACTAATGATGAAATGAAATATCAGTGATGTGTTACTCTCACTGTCTATCTGCATAGCTCAACAATTGAAACCAAGATGACATGATGAGGTCAGGTCAGACGGATATACAGCCAACCTGGTATCATGGCACCTTTCGCATTCTCCTGCTTTGTTCGTCTCTGGGGTGATAAGGCAGGCATGGCTGGAGTGCTGGCTAGATGTCTGATAGGGAGTGCAACTCTAGACTCTAGCGACTGCAAGATAGGCAGCCTAGATATTCTCAGGGGTCAGAAGCAGAGAGACTCAGAGAGCAAGCTCAAGATGCACCCTTATATCCACAGACAAGTGCAGAACTAAAACCTTGTGATCAAGCTAGAGGCTGACGTGTATTATGGGGACACAGACTCAGCAGAAGAGCAAGGGCAAGGGCAGGGAAGCTGTGTTAAGAAGACAGTTCCCAGGAACTGGGCTGGCACAATGGCGGCTTTTTTTTTTTTTTTTTTTGAATCATAAAGTAGAGGGTTGGCAAAGTGCCAAGTATTGGAAGAACTGAAAATTTATTTAGAGAGTATTGGATTATTTGAGCTCTTCCTCATGGACATTGAAGAGTTGCAGTTAGAAATAGTCAAATGTGGTCCCTGCCATAAAGGTTCCTCACTGGCAAGTGGAGACAGGAATATAAATAAAAACTTAAATACTCACAAGATTGCTGAAAAGTAATATTCTCATTCTACCAAGAGGGTAGTAATAGTAGCCCGCATTTACTGAAAACTCACCATATACCAGGTACTATTTTCAATACTTTATATATATCAACTTCTGATTTGACTGCCCTGTTTTTACAGAACAAAGGAATAGAGGCTAAGAAAGGTTAACCAATAATCACCTAAGGCTGCAAAGCTAATTAGTGGTTAAGTTTGCTTCTGACTTACAGCTTGACCATTACACTAGTTTGTTCTGGGAGACATATTTAACAACAAACAAACAAACAAACAAAACTTTGAAATATGTGGAACTTAGCAGAGTGCCAAGAACAGTGTGGAGGCTGGAATCCATGAGTTACGAGCCAAGCTCCTCTTGTCCCTTTCCAGTGAGTCTGCTGAGATTCAACATCAGGGCTCGAGTTGGAGGCACATAGTGTGCTTTAGGTATGGATGAGAAGCGGGGCAGCAGTGGACTGTTTTGCTTGGAGTGGAAGGAAGAACGCTTTGTCTGTGGATTCTTGAACCACTTACTCTCTGTTCTGGATGCTAGTTTCCTCTGACAGCAAGCTGAAAATCTTGGAGTAACCAATAAACATTGGATAGGCCTACCAATGAACAACAAAAACAAAAATGAAAGCATCTAACAACTGGTTAGTTTTAAGGGGAAAAAAAAAAAAACTTCATAGGACTCCACACATTTTAAAGTTTGTCATGTGGAAGAGAAAATAAAAGACAATTTGCTCCGTATATCTCCAAAGTATGCAACTGGGCCCAACGATGGGACATTATAGAAGGTGATCGCAGCTTGATAGCTAATTTTCCCCACCAACTTAATCTAGCAAAGTGGGATGTCTTTATTGCCAGAGTCATTTATTTGGATAATGTGTCACTTTTTGTTGAGAGTAGTATCAGTAGCTTTCAAATTTGAAAGTTCAAGAGACTCTCTTGTACTGCTTGCTGAAAATGTTCATAGCTGGGCTTGGCATCCAGAGATTCCGATTCAGTAGGTCAGTGGCTGGTACCAGGAATCTCTTGTTTTTGATAAGTAAACTAGAAGATTCTGACGCAGGTGAGAAATATCAATCTGAAAACTAGAAACAGGGTTTCTACTTTTGGAGAAGTTAGAGTATATGACTAGGTAACCCTCCAGCTCTGTGTCCAGACCTTGTTGATCTATCTCTACCCAAGAATTCCTATTTTTCATACAGTCTCTAACACATAATTTGATAGTTAGATGTTGTTATTTTGTCTTCCTCTTCTAATTAATTTCCTCTTCAAATGAATATTTTCTGAGCATCTACTATGTGCCAGATGCTGCTATTGACACTAGGGAAAGATAGTAGAACAAAGCACCCTGTCATAGTGCAGTAGCTAGCTAATGAAGGGAGAAAAGGAAACAAACAAAGTAAGTTATTTTATAAATGTTTCCTTTATATAGGATCACATGAGCTCTTGTGAGGAATGGCTCAGGCTTATTTAGCAACTCATACAATGTCTAGAATAATGCTATGCAAAACTAGGTACTCAAAAATACATTTAAAAGACTCAGTGATGCATTAAAATAGGAATAGATTTGAAGAAAAACTATAAAAACATATTTTTCTACTGCAAATAGAGCTAATCTCACTGGTTTAACTGAGGATTTTTTGTGCTTTATATGGATAATATTTGTAAGGCAGTGGATTTTTGTTGGCTTTAATAGAAAGTGTATCCAGAAAAAGTGACACAAGCTTCTCAGGGTTTGGAAGGTCTCAAATGCCTTTGGAAGACATTTGGGAGAAAATAAAGATTATGAGGGGACAGGACAGGCCATGGTGTAGGACAGTGGTCAGCAAAATTTTTAATATACAGAAAAGACCAGATAATTAAATATTTTCAGTTTTTTTGAGTCATGAGGTCTCTATTACAACTACTTAGTTATGCCACGGTAGCATGAATGACACTACAGGCAATATGTAAATGAATGAACATGTTCTAAGACAATTTCTTATATAAATAAGTGATAGACTAGATATAGCCCTCAGACCGCAATTTGCTGGCCCCTCATTTAGGAGAAGAAGCTAAAAGATCATGTATGTTTAGTTTAGAGAAGCCAGAAGAAGAACGCCATATCTATTTTCAAAAATTGTAATGAATCTCATACAGAAGAGGGATTTGATCTATACCATGTGACCAGAGGATCTAAAACCAAGGAGTGGAAGCTTTGTGCCAACATATTTTTCCAGGTAAAAGAATACAAAGGGGGAAAAGATGGGATGGGAGGAATTGGGCGATTGGGATTGACACCTATATATTATTGATTTTGTTCATTGTTCAGTTGCTCAGTCGTGTCCAACTTTTTGCAACCCCACGGACTGCAGCACATCAGGCTTCCCTGTCCTGGCTATTATACTACTGATAATATGTATAAGATGGGGCTTCTGAGGTGACTCAGAATCTGACTGCAATGCAGTAGACATAGGAGACACAGGTTTGATCCTTTGATCAGGAAGATCCTCTGCAGGAGGGCAAGGCAACTCACTCCAGTATTCTTGTCTGGAGAATTCCATGGATGAGAGGAGCATGGCAGGCTACAGTCCATAGTGTTGCAAAGAGTTGGGCATGACTGAAAGGACAGCACACATAAAACAGATAAATAATGAGAACATGCTGTATCTCACAGGGAGCTCTGCTTAATGCTCTGTGGTGTCCTAAATGGGAAGGAAATCTGAATGGGAGGGGATATATGTATATGTATCACTGATTCATTTTGCTCATTTTGCTGCACAGAGAAAACCAACACAACATTGTAAAGCAATTATACTCCAGAAATATTAATTAAAATTTTTTTAAATAAAAGAATAACTTTTTAATAGAATTCTCTATGGTAGTAACTTATATAATGAGTTTTCCATTGCTGGAGGTGTTCAAGAAAATATGAGATTCCCACTTAGGAATGTTCCAGAGTAGACAAGAGACACTTGTGAACAATTTGAATAAATGTCCTTTAAGGTCCTTTCAACCAGTAGATTCTAGAGAAGAGCAAAAAATAAGCTCAGGTTGTCACAGAAGTAGAGTTAAATGAGAGCCTAGTGATTGCACAGGTTAAATTTCATCTATGATAAATCAATTACTGGGTGAAAGCCAGCTCTGCTAAATTTTAGGCACACATAGTAATTAGTAGATTTTATATAGCCAAAAGTTAGAACTGAATTAAATATCAGATCTGGCTTCTGTGAGTCTGATTTATGGAAGACTTTAAGAGCATATATGATAAAGTTAATCCCATAAACTACATAAAATAGATAAGTAACAAGAATTTACTATAGCATTGGGAATTCTACCCAATATCTTGTAATAAGTTGTAATGGGATATAATCTGAAAAAAAAAAACAAGCCAAATCACCATGCTGTACACCTGAAATTAGCACAATATTGTAAATCAATTATATTTCAATAAGAGAAAGGAGTGTATCTGGCAAATAGGTTGGTCATTTGAAAACTAAGGAGATGTCTCCCAGTACACAGATTTAAAAAAGAGTCCCTCCTCCTTCCTCCTTTTTAAAATTTAAGGAATTTTTCTGAGTCTCTTTTAGGGTACATATATATATATGTATATATATGTACATATATATATATGTATATATATGTATATATATTCCTTTTTTTGTGTCTTCTGCTGTTTTGCATTTATAAAGCTGTAAATGCTAGAAACAACAGCACTCCAAGATAGATGTGTAGATCCATAAAATTAATAAACACAGTGATTTATTCAGAATCTAATGCCCCACTGATGAAAATGAGAAACAGACAATGTCTGAAGGATGAACATGACAGGGAACTGAAGGGCTTAGAATGTGTGGCTGTCCTTACCATGTTACCCATATGTGCCCAAGAAGCACATCCTCAGTCAGTCTGAGCTTAGTCCCCGCCTCCTGGTGGAGGGTCGGGAGGGGTGAGTGATTCCAATCAGGATCCAGTTGTTAGAGTAACAGCCATGTCGGTTCTGGATGGCCGACTGGGCAAAAACATGTTTGTTCTACTTAATGTGACAGTGTCCTGTCAAATTAACAGCCACGGTGGCAGGAGCAAGCTTGCTTAATGGGTTGGAGTCAGTTCCTCGGAGAATTTATCATCCACATGCAACCAAGAGGAAGCCCAAACCTCATTGCCAGGTTTATTTGTAGATAATAACCAAAGGTATGCCATGTAGTTACAGCAGGATTTGTTTACTCTTTAGCCACTCGGTTTCATGTTCTTTATCAAATGCTGCCCCTTTAACTCCCACAAGCTCTGCAGGTTCGTGCTTGATCCGTGATTAACATACCTTTTGAAGTAGAATTATTTAAGGACCTGTGCTGAGATGATTTAGCAAGATACAATGATGATAGGAAATAACAAGCATTGGAAGAGGAGGGCAGGGGAGGAAGGGAACTACCCAGAGTTGTTTTAACCTTGCACTTCATTGTGAAGATTTTATCTTTTTATTTTATTTTGATGTGGACCATTTTAAAAATCTTTTTTGAATTTGTTACAATACTCTTGCTGTTTATGTGCTGGTTTTTTGGCCACAAAGCATGTGGGATCTTAACTCCAGGACAGGGATTGAACCCACATCCTGCCCTGCATTCGAAGGCAAAGTCTTAACCATTGGACTGCCAGGGAAGTCCCTGTGAAAACTTTAAACGCACAATGCCTCCTCAGGTGAGCTGCTGTGCTTAAGATGCGGACTACAAACTGTTTGCCATGTTCCTCCCACAGCTAGGTTGTGTTTGGCCTACAGAGCATGAACAAGAAATAAGGAAATGTTCTCTATCATTCAGATGTAAGAAAATTTCACCTACAGTTCTGGATATCTTTATGTGAATTAAGAAAAAAGAAACACAGAGCAGTATAAGGCAGCTTTGTTACATAACAGTAGTTAGAGCTGTGCAGTAGCCTGTCTCCCTTAGGTGGGCTGAGTACTCTCTGTGGTGCCTACTGGGCCTGCTTTACTCATTTAGATGAATGATTACATGAAGTTTTGCTTCTCTGGTGTAAAAATCAGATCTTGACTTCCACCATCGTGTTCATGGATGGAAGGTAAAATATTATGGTCTTGCCATTCACGGATATTGTTAAGAGCCTCCTTGCTTCTCCTTTTCTCCCCTCCTCCAGTCTTCCACCAGTCTGCCTCCCAGTGGCTTAAACTCATTGAAGTCGGCTGATAATGGAACCTGGTAAGGCCAGCCCTTCACAGGAGAACAGGAGAATGGCAGGGAAAAGATCTGAGGGCAAACTGATTTAGAAACAACAGATCTCGGGGCTTAGAAAACATAGTTTCTGCCTAATTGACTCTGTAATCTTGCAGAAGTGCTTGAATCAACCTGGTCCTCAGAGTTTTCCGTCTGTACAAAAAAACTTGGGCTGGGTAGTCCTTATAGGCCCTTCAGGGCTTCTCTGGTGGCTCAGATGGTAAAGAATCTGCCTGCTATGCAGGAGACTCGGGTTCGATCCCTGGTTCAGGAAGATCCCCTGGAGAAGGGCATAGCAACCCACTCCAGTATTCTTGCCTGGAGAATTCCATGAACTGATGGGCTACAGCTCTTGGGATTGCAAAAAAAGCAGGCATGGCTGAGTGATTCACACTTTCAAAGGCCCTTAAACTCATGATTCTGTGGTGGAAGGGTTGATACAGCCTTGACTTCCTTGTCTGTTGATACCTATTCAGGCTCTCATGGGACGTGTGCGCGTCCACCTTGAGGGACTGACAGGTAGCCAAGTAGCTTACTGTAGTGAGACAGAGATGTTTTAAGGGAGGCAGAGAATATAGCTTGCCAGATATAAAGCCTGACAGCAACAGTGAAAACAACTCTGGGCAGCTTTATTTAAAAAAAAAATTGAAAATTTGAAGGAAATACACAAATGGCCACTTTAATTAGAGAACTCTTTGTAAGGAAATAATTCAAGAGTGCAGTCCTGGCCTTTGGGCTGGCTTTAGGGGTAAAGAACTCAGCCTGGGTTGATGTTACTTTAGCTGCTTTTAGACTCCTCAGGAAGCTAAGGATCTCTTTCCAAGGAAAAAACCAAACCAACAACAACATATTATTTTCATTGTTTAGATCACAAATGATTTTCCCAGAATGATTTCACAAATTTCGGAAGGAATTCTGGAGATGGATTCAACGTGAGATCCAAACCAGCAGTTCCATATGACTCATGAGTTCATTTCTGTTTGCTTGTGAACGGACTGTGGATGTTTAAATAGAGATGTTTGATGATGAATTTGTTCCTCATTGTATGATGGCAACTACATAATGAATCAGGAAAAATGGCAACAGCTTTTATATCCTCATTTGCTTAAAACAGATAAAAATCTTTTCATTCCACCTTATTAAATATCAAATAACTCAATAATGACAAAAAAAAATCTAAACCTGCATTTCCAAGGACTTTTAAAAGTGCATTAAATTTGTAAGGGTACAATGATATTTTAAATAAGAGTGAATACACAATTTAAAATATATCCATTATAGAGCCAACTGAGACTTCAATAATTTAGTAATTTTTATCACTGAAAAGCGGGACATGTAGAAACAGATTCAGAATCTTCTATTTTTGCCTCATTTGGAACAAAAGAGAGACTAAGGCTGCTTACTGGCAGATAATGATAGTCTGGACACTGACATTCTTCCAGACATTAAGTCATTTGCTATTTCTCTTTGACAGGTATAAAGCTTCAGAAATTAATTGTGCGAGCTAGTCCTGATTCTCCCAAGATCACCCAGCAGCTGCAAGAACATTTTCTGTTAAAAGCTTCATAATGAATCAAGTTTGCTTGTTAAAATGTCCAACAAATAGTAAGATAAACATGGTAATATATCCCACTTTGAATATAAAAATACAGCTGACTTTAAAGCTATTGATGAAGAAACAACAGAAAGTAAAATATTAGCGTCTGCAAGAGAACTTGATTTTAATTAATGGGCTATATTTTTGATAAATCTTGGTTAAACAAAGAGCTGAAGCAGAGAAATACTAGAGCGAGCAAAGTTTTTATTTAGCTGGAAAATAAACTACCTTTTCTTATATATGTAGCCTTGCTGTTGAAAATCTTCCTAAAGGAATGATCCTCCTTCCTTAAATTCAAACTTGGCATTTACTGGGGACACAGCATGTTCTGGCCATGAAGGCAAGCGGCTAAAGAGACTACCCTAAATAAGTTGCCCACCTCCCCACCCTTGTTCTCAAGGAATTCTTAGACTCAATGCGTAGAGTATACAAACTTAAGTGAGTAGTTTAAAATATATATTTTTCTAGAACCCTTCACAAACATCATTTTGGGTCTCATTTTTCATTGTCTTGAGCTTGAAGTGGGCGTCTTGAAGAACGCAGAAAGGATCACTGGATTTGGAAGAAATGTTCTTGAGGGTGAAATGAAATGAAATAATATGTACAAATGCTCTCAGCATGATGTATGCTACTTTATGTCTACAACACACATATCTCTTTATTGTATTAAAGATATATAGCAAGCATTATTTTATTGATTAACTTCCTGGTAAGAGCTTGCAGTTAGGGAGAATGTTGGACATCACCATAACCTAACATATATCGCCTATTTACCAGAATAAGATTGAGCCATTTAAGCTGAGTCACCTAAACCAGGTTGCTCAGAGAACAAACAGGAAGGACAGTAAAATCAAATTTTGGGTACCAGGGACTGATTTTTTAAAGAAGCTAATATTTAAAAAATAATGTGAAAGAGGGTATTCTTTTTTTAAACAAATGTTTGCAATTTATAGCAATTGCTCTAATGTAATGAATGAAGATTGGTTCAGAAACTCAGACAGCAGTCAGACTTCTAAGATAAGTGGCAAATTTCAGCTATTCAAAAACCAGAAGAGACTCCATCCTTTATGCAAAATTTTGTCACAGGTTGCTGGAATGAGCTCACATAGTATGCATTCTATAAGATATAATTACTTAAAAATGAAATCTCAGCATTTCTATCTGCTCTGCATTAAGGAACCATTGAATTATCAAACATGTACTGAGCTTCTTTTTATTGATAGAGGTGTCAGGTGATGAGGGAATACAAAAGAGATTTAGAACTTGTCTTACTCCACCAGGAACTCACAATCTTGGGGGAAGATAGTTTTGAAATATTAGGTGAGAAAAAAATAAGTACAATTAAGTGTTACAATGATGAT
Source organism: Capra hircus (assembly GCF_001704415.2). Classification (NCBI taxonomy): domain Eukaryota; kingdom Metazoa; phylum Chordata; class Mammalia; order Artiodactyla; family Bovidae; genus Capra; species Capra hircus. The sequence goes on along the minus strand of NC_030836.1, from coordinate 21,728,041 downwards.
ATAAGGTAGGGAATAGCTGTGAAAAGAAGAGAAGTGAAAAGCAAAGGAGAAAAGGAAAGATATAAGCATCTGAATGCAGAGTTCCAAAGAATAGCAAGGAGAGATAAGAAAGCCTTCCTCAGAGATCAATGCAAAGAAAAAGAGGAAAACAACAGAATGGGAAAGATTAGAGATCTCTTCAAGAAAATTAGAGATACCAATGGAACATTTCATGCAAAGATGGGCTCGATAAAGGACAGAAATGGTCTGGACCTAACAGAAGCAGAAGATATTAAGAAGAGGTGGCAAGAATACACAGAAGAACTGTACAAAAAAGATCTTCACAACCAAGATAATCACGATGGTGTGATCACTCACCTAGAGCCAGACATCCTGGAATGTGAAGTCAAGTGGGCCTTAGAAAGCACCACTACGAACAAAGTATCACCTTCCTAGTGGAGGTGATGGAATTCCAGTTGAGCTATTTCAAATCCTGAAAGATGATGCTGTGAAAGTGTGGCACTCAATATGCCAGCAAATTTGGAAAACTCAGCAGTGGCCATAGGGCTGGAAAAGGTCTGTTTTCATTCCAATCCCAAAGAAAGGCAATGCCAAAGAATACTCAAACTACCACACAATTGCATGCATTTCACACGCTAGTAAAGTAATGCTCAAAATTCTCCAAGCCAGGCTTCAGCAGTACATGAACCGTGAACTTCCAGCTGTTCAAGCTGGTTTTAGAAAAGGCAGAGGAACCAGAGATCAAATAGGCAACATCCGCTGGATCATCAAAAAAGCAAGAGAGTTCCAGAAAAACATCTATTTCTGCTTTATTAACTATTTCAAAGCCTTTGTGTGGATCACAATCAACTGTGGAAAATTCTGAGAGAGATGAGAATACCAGACCACCTGACCAGCCTCTTGAGAAACCTATATGCAGGTCAGAAAGCAACAGTTAGAACTGGACATGGAACAACAGACTGGTTCCAAATAGGAAAAGGAGTACGTCAAGGCTGTATATTGTCACCCTGCATATTTAACTTATATGCAGAGTACATCATGAGAAACGCTGGGCTGGAAGAAGTGCAAGCTGGAGTCAAGATTGCTAGGAGAAATATCAATAACCTCAGATACGCTGATGACACCACCCTTATGGCAGAAAGTTAAGAGGAACTAAAAAGCCTCTTGATGAAAGTGAAAGAGGGGAGTGAAAAAGTTGGCTTAAAACTCACCATTCAGAAAACGAAGATCATGGCATCTGGTCCCATCACTCCATGGGAAATAGACGGGGAAACAGTGGAAACAGTGTCAGACTTTGTTTTTTGGGTTCCAAAATCACTGCAGATGGTGATTGCAGCCATGAAATTAAAAGACATTTACTCCTTGGAAGAAAAGTTATGACCAACCTAGATGGCATATTCAAAAGCAGAGATATTACTTTGCCAACAAAGGTCTGTCTAGTCAAGTCTATGGTTTTTCCTGTGGTCATGTATGGATGTGAGAGTTGGACTGTGAAGAAGGCTGAGTGCTGAAGAATTGATGCTTTTGAACTGTGGTGTTGGAGAAGACTCTTGAGAGTCCCTTGGACTTCAAGGAGATCCAACCCATCCATCCTAAAGATCAGTCCTGGGTGTTCATTGGAAGGACTGATGCTGAAGCTGAAACTCCGGTGCTTTGTCCACCTCATGAGAAGAGTTGACTCACTGGAAAAGACCCTGATGCTGTGAGGGATTGGGGGCAGGAGGAGAAGGGGACAACAGAGGATGAGATGGCTGGATGGCATCACTGACTCGATGGACATGAGTTTGAGTGAACTCTGGGAGTTGGTGATGGACAGGGAGGCCTGGGGCACTGTGATTCATGGGGTTGCAAAGAGTCAGACATGACTGAGCGACTGAACTGAACTGAAGGATTTAGAGGCTGCTTCATGCTTGTTAAACCAACTGTGAAGATAAGCTCTTTCTCTTTCTCCACTCAGGCCTAGGTATTTTAAAATTACCTTAAATAATTGTTCGTATCCTCAGATATTTGGATTTTGGATATTGATTTTCTCTTTTTCATTTCTTTTTAATTAATTCTTTAAAACCACAGCTTCTCTGCCTGTATTCCTACTTATGGGCATTTATAACACTAACAAGGATGCATATTCCCCAGTGCCCCATCATTTTTGTCATTGCATATAACATACATATGTATCTATATGACTTCCCAGGTGGCACAGTGGTAAAGAATCCACATGCCAGTGTAGGGGATGAAGGATACGTGGATTTGATCCCTGGATCTGGAAGATCCTTGTGTAGGAAATGGCAAACTGCTCTAGGATTCTTGCCTAGAAAATTCCACTGAAAGAGAAACTTGGCTGGCTATAGTACATAGGGCCACAGAGTTGGACATGGCTGAGCCAACTGAGCATAAATACATATAAATATAATAATACTTATTGTCTATCTTTCCCCCAAAATTAAAGTTTCACAAGAGGATGGCTCTTGTATTATTGAATGATCTATATTTATTCAGAAAAATAGAATAATTGGTAATCCTATAAAATTTCGATGAATTAGTGACTGAACTTAAGACATTGTATCATTCTCTCTTACAAAATCTCTTTACTTCTTGGGGATGAAAATTTTTCTGAGTTATTGTAAACTGAGATTTTTGTTTTATTCCTTGTTTTCTCTTACATGGTCAGAAGGCCCTAACTACTAGAAGAAAGTTCCTAAACAATAGCAATTTTTATCAGTCTTGAGAACTTTTTTTTTTTAGTCTTGAGAACTTTTGAAACAGCCCTTGAAGAATAAATATAATGAGAAGTAAATCAATTATTTATAAAGAAATTGTGGGGAAGGAGTATAAGGAACAGGAACAGTAGCCTGGAAGGATATAATTGCATGGGGTATACTAAGAAGGGGCTCCCCAGTGGCTCAGTGGTAAAGAATCTGCCTGCAATGCAGACCCGGGTTTGATCCCTGGGTTGGGGACATCCCCTCGAAGAGGAAATGGCAGCCCACTCCAGTGTTATTGCTTGGAGAGTCCCATGGACAGAGGAGCCTGGGGGGTTACAGTCCATAGGGTCGCAAAGAGCTGGACATGACTGAAGTGACTTAGCAGCAGCAGCAGCAGTACTAAGATATAAAAGTGGTCTGGTGTGGCAGGGCTAGTTTGTGTGGTGCCCAGGGAAGAGAGGCTGGGAGGGAAAGAGTGATGTTGACCTTCTCCAAGGAGTCTTTTTCAGTTATTTCTATCATTCTGATGATTTGGTCATAAGTTTATTCCACTTAGCATATTTACAAGTTATTTTATATTAATTTATATTATGTATATGCCTATTTCTTTATACTTAGTATATTTAATTTTTTTGACTAGTTTGTAAGCTCTTTGGCAGCAATGAATTAACAGTTTTACTATGTGTTAGAAAGGAACTTAAATGAACTGGGTGTAAGACAAGCTTCCTAAAACAAGGACCTTATCCATTAACAGATGAATGGATATAGAAGATATGGTACACAAACACACACACACACACACACGCACACACACACGCACACACGCACACACACAATGGACTACTGCTGCTGCTGCTAAGTCGCTTCAGTCGTGTCTGACTCTGTGCGACCCCATAGACGGCAGCCCACCAGGCTCCTCTGTCCCTGGGATTCTCCAGGCGAGGACACTACTATTCAGCCTTAAAAAAGAACAGAATTTTACCATCTGTAGCAAGATAGATACACTTGGAGGACATTATATTACGTGAAGTAAGTCAGATAAAGGAAGAAAAATTCTGAAAGATAGCACTTATATGTGAAATATAAAAGATATAACAAACTGGTGAATATAACAAAACTGAAGCAGACTCACAGATACAGAGAACAAACTGGTTCACCAATGGAGAGAGGGAGAGGGTGATATAGCGGTGAAAGGGTGAGAGGTACGAACTACTGGCTGTAAGACAGACTCAAGGGTCTATTGTACAACAGAGAGAATATAGCCAAGATTTTGTAACAGCTATAAATGGAATGTAACAATTAGAAATTATATAAAGTTATTCTAAAAGAACAAAAACTTTAATAAAGTAAACGATTTTCAAAAGCTAGAGCTTTGAATGGCTTTTTCATTTGGTACAGCTGGAAAGCACACATTAATATTTGGTAACAATAACTGAAAGGGGATGACTCAGAAAATCTGCCCTGTTGTCGCTGTTCAGTTGTTTCTTAATCGGGCTTCCCCTTTGCTCATTATATGGTCTTGGAAGAGAGTCACTGAATTCCTTTCAGGCCTTGATTTCCTCAGCAGTCGACAGCAGGGGTGCTGCTGCTGAGACTGAAGCATTGCTGGGAAGCTTAAGTGAGATGATACAGACAATTTGGGAAATGAAAATACTTTACAAATGTCTATTATGGAGCTGGACATTATTTGTACACCTGGAGCAAAGATGGGAACAGGAACAAGATAAAATTGTCGATTTGGTCTCCAAAAGGGAAAACCTAACCCTGACATTTTTTGGCCTATACTGAAGATTTCAAGCTGCCCAAACACTGTTTTTTGTTTTTTCAAAAGTTTCACATTTCACAGTAAGAATGGAGAATCAGCTGAATAAACAGCAACAGAGATCCAAGGCCAAAGACTTCTAAGACATCAAGATGTCGTGGCCGTATTGCAGAGTTGGAATGGGCCTCTCTGTAAGCGGATATCTCTGGGATTCATAACCTATTTCTGGTTACTCTTCCCTTCTTCTTCCCACTGTCACCTGAAAGGGAATGAAGATACTTTCTTGGCTTGATGTAATAAAAAAAGATTACAGCACCAGAGCTTGGGACACTGGGCTTACAATTCCAGCTCTTCACTAATTACTGCAGTAAATTTGGATTAACTCCTGTATCTGTTTTTCCTTTGTAAAATTAAATAACTGTATGAGATAAATTCTGAGGTTCTTCTATTCTCTAAAATGTTATAATTGCTAAGCATCCCAGGTGGCTTTAGTGGTAAAGAAACAGCCTGCCAATGCAGAGGCAGGCTGCATTGAGAGAGACATGGGTTCAGTCCCTGGGTCAGGAAGATCCCCTAAAGAGTAACATGGCAGTCTGCTCCAGTATTCTTGCCTGGAGAATCTCATGAACAGAGGAACCTGGTGGGCTACTGTCCATGGGGTCGTAGAGAGTTGGAACGCAACTGAAGCGACTTGGCAGGCAAGCACCCAGAGGAAAAATAGTGAACTTGAATTCCAGGTAACTTTCTATGATCACTCGGCCTTATTTCTACCAATATCTGTCCCCTTCGCACATATTCTATGAAATTATTTTGGTTTTGAAAGGCTTACTTTGGGGGTCATTTTGTTGGCTAAGTTGGGTCTTGTCCTGTTATCCAGCAGGATGGTAATAATAAGAGCTATTACTAGGCTTCTCCCCTGTGCTTCAGCAGTAAAGAATCCGCCTGCAATGCAAGAGACACAGGAGATGAGAGTTTGATTCCTGGATTGGGAAGATCCCCTGGAGAAAGAAATGGCAACCCACTCCAGTATCTTTGCCTGGAAAATTCCATGGAGAGAGGCTCCTGGCATGCTACAGTCCATGGGGTCACACTGAGTCAGACACTGCTGAGCTACTGAGCACACGCTTACTTTAATACTACATGCTAGGTGCTATTCTAAGAAGTTTAATATATTAACTCATTCAGTCCTCCTATCAGCTCTATGAGGTAGATGTTATTGTGATACTTATGAGTAAAACTGAGGCAAAATGAGGCTATGTAATTTGTCCAAAGTCATACTACTATTAAGTGCCAGAGTAGCAATTCAGATCCAGACCATTTTATAACCCCACATATGTGTGCTAAACTAATCAACTATACTGACTATGGAGGGTCAGAGGAAAGCTGGGGAGAAGAGATCTACAGCTAGAAAGCATGGTACCAGGGTCTGAGAACATTGTATCAGGTACCCAAGACAGGTAAACTATTCAAACAAATGAGGAGAACAACCAAAAGTCTGAGTTCTATTCCATAGACCAATCTGCTCTCAAAATTTTGTCTTTGGGATTGCCTGCCAAAAATGTGACTTTAAATATAAAACCAGCAAAATGAAATCATTTCTTGGAGAACATTTCTGTGGTTCACTGTGGAATGCCAAGTTAAGAATATCTGTCTTGCATTTTCAAGCACATGTGCTGTAGTAATTTTATGGGGTAATGAGTTGGCTTCCACTAAAGATATTTTATTTTAACAGGGGCTGGGACTGGAGAAACATTATGTGGCAGGCAGTGAAATATCTTACTTGTGCAGATTACTTTAGCTAATCACCTACAGGTGAATTTTCTAGGAACTCTGGTTTTAACCCTTTGACTACTATGGATTTCAGTGGATTTTAGCTGAAGACATGGAAATGATGGCAAGGCACCCAGTGGTGAGGAATGGAGGAGTTTGGGGTATGAAGGAACTGATCAGAGAGTAATGGAAGAAATATGGGATTTTCATCTCAGTTTTAAAACTTCAGTGGTACTTGAAGACTATTAATTGGATTTAGCAAAAAAAAAAAAAAAAAGAAGAAGAAATTGATATGCGGTAATAGCTAATAGTTTATAAAAGCTAGCATAGTCTCCACTTCCCAGTTTGCCACATGGCAGACATTGCTAGTTAACAACCCAACATCTACCCTCTCCTTTTCGTATTAATAGAAGACAAATTTTCTACTATTCTATTCCCCAGATTATCTTGTAACTAGTGGTAACCATATGAAAATGTTCTTACCAAAGAGACATAGGAGGGAATCAGCTGGGAATTTCTGGGAAGAAAGCTCCTACTCAATTCCCCTAAATGGTGGCCAAGAAATTCGGCAGCCATCTTGTAACTATGAAGACAGGGAAATAAGTTACGATGGTGGCACAGAGAGACAGATTCCTGATTCCCTCTGAAGCTGACACAACTACCCTGAGTGCATAGGCAGAATATGCTTATTTTCTGAAAAAAGAATTGCATCTTTTGACTTGCAAGCAGTTGCCTAATTCTGAGGCTGAGGGAAATACTGTGTTTTCCCTCTTACTCTGTTCTCATCAGTGGACCCAAATCTGGGGCTGACATGTTCCCACATAGTGAAGTCGGTGCCCAAGGGGGATGGGACTGCTTGCCATTCCTTTCATTAAGTATCTGTGATTCCTGAATAGAGGAAACTATTCTTCATATCCTATGAGAAAGAAAAGGAGTGGGCAAAAATTCATTGAATTTCAACATAATAAGCATATGAGTCAGCAGAGCAACATAGTGTAATATACATTCCACCAAGAAGGGCAAATGAACAGGAAAGAGCTGTGTGCCTCATTTTTGCCCCATGAGTGTGGGGAACATCACCCGTGAGATACGGAGACCCTTCTGATAGAGAAAAATCAGCACAAGGCTGTGGCAGCACTTATGATTATGATAAGCAGGTGAGTGTTCTGGGACTGAACATGAGACATTTGGTCCATGAGTGCTGTTAAGGAAATCTGAAAGAAATTTAAAGGGAGAAATCAAATTACCAGAGTTGAATAAGCATGGTGCACATAGTTCATCTGATGTTAGAGAGAAGAGAAGAGCTTGAGGCTGAAAGCTTTCATGTTAAGGATAGCAGATTAAAAAGATCTGTGATGCCATCATTACATTGAAACTAACTGGCCTTGGGCATCCCTTTGCATGAGCCAAATAAATCCTTTCCTTTTTAAAGCTATCGTATGTTGGGTTTTCTATTTACACTGAACCCATTTTACCCTGACACATCCCCTCTTCTCTTTCAATAAGCCCACTGAGTGAGTGCTCTGTGTATAGTTGATAAGGCAGAGAAGGTACTGGGGGACAAACCTTTTGATAGAGGAGTTTGAGTACAATTGTTTTGGCTTCTATAATCTCTATTTTGTGCTTATGATTATCTGTTTTTGTGTCCAGAAATTTCTAGGCTAATTATATTCTTATGAGTTCCATGAATACCAGTTTCTTTACAACTGGAGATGGGTTGAGCTTTTCAGGACAGCTTGATTTTTCAAAGACAGCTTGAGGAATGCAGGATGCAATGCCGAGAAGAAGGAAAGGGTTTCACTCATGATCAACCTTGCTGTGAAAATGATAAATGGTAAACTCAAGTAATAAACAACTCACAAATTCTAAATTGAACATTGTTCTGAGTAGTGAGATGAAATTTCAGGAGGTCTGACTCCATCCTGCCCTGGACTTGAAGCAGCCTTTTGTCCAACACCTTCCTCTCATCAGTCACTAAGTAGCAGTCTCAGTTATCAATCGCCAAAGGATCTCAGTGCTGGTGTTTCAGTTCAGTTCATTCGCTCATTCACGTCCAGCTGTTTGCTACCTCATGGGCTGCAGCATGCCAGGCCTCCCTGTCCATCATCAACTCCCAGAGTTTACTCAAACTCATGTCCATTGAGTCGGTGATGCCATCCAACCATCTTATCCTTCATCGTTCCCTTCTCCTTCCACCTTCGATCTTTCCAGCATCAGGGTCTCTTCAAATGAGTCAGTTCTTTGCACCAGGTGGCCAGAGAATTGGAGGTTCAGCTTCAGCCTCAATATTCAATGAATATTCAGGACTGATTTCCTTTAGGATGGACTGGTTGGATCTCCTTGCAGTCCAAGGGACTCTCAAGAGTCTTCTCCAACACTGCAGTTCAAAAGCATCAATTCTTCAGTGCTCAGCTTTCTTTACGGTCCAACTGTCACATTTATACATGACTACTGGAGAAACCATAGCTTTGATTAGATGGACTTTTATTGTCAAAGTTATGTCTCTGCTTTTTAATAAGCTGTCTGCTGCTGCTGCTAAGTCACTTCAGTCGTGTCTGACACTGCGACCCCATAGATGGCAGCCCACCAGGCTCCCCCGTCCCTGGGATTCTCCAGGCAAGAACACTGGAGTGGGTTTCCATTTCCTTCTCCAATGCATAAATGTGAAAGTGAAGTCACTCAGTCGTGTCTGGCTCTTAGCAACCCCATGTACTGCGCCCCATCAGCTTCCTCCATCCATGGGACTTTCCAGGCAAGAGTGCTGGAGTGGGGTGCCATTGCCTTCTCCAAATAAGCTGTCTAGGTTGGTCATAACTTTCTTTCCAAGGAGCAAGTGTCTTTAATTTCATGGCTGCAGTCACCATCTGCAGTGATTTTAGAGCCCAAAAATAAACTCTGTCACTGTTTCCACTGTTTCCCCATCTATTTGCCATGAGGTGATGGGACCAGATGCCATGATCTTAGTTTTCTGAATGTTGAGTTTTAAGCCAACTTTTTCACTCTCCTCTTTCACTTTCATTAAGAAGCACTATAATTCTTCTTCACTTTCTGCCATAAGGGTGGTGTCATCTGCATATCTGAGGTTATTCATATTTCTCCTGGCACTCTTGATTCCAGCTTGTACTTCATCAGGTCCAGCCTTTCTCATGATGTACTCTGCATATAAGTTAAATATAAGTGCTTGTGTTTAAGTAACCCGTGTTCACTTCCTAATGGTCCCAAAGCACAAGAGCAGTGATGCTGGCAATTCGGATGTACCAAAGAGAAGTGGTTCCTTAAAGTGCAAAGGTGGAAGTTCTTGACTTAGTAAGGAAAAGGAAAAAGGATGTATGCTGAGGATGGAACAAATCTATTTGTGAGATCAGGGAGGGAAAAGAAATTCATGCTAGTTGCACTGTCATATCTCAAACTTCAAAGATATGGCTACAATGTGTGACAAGTGGTTAGTTAAGATGGAGAGTTTGTACAACAGTATATTGTTATAATTGTTCTATTTTATTATTAGTTATATTTTTAGTTGTTACTAAAAATATAACTGTGTCTAGTTAATAAACTCCTCTCTTACTGTGTCTAATTAATAAACTAACATTGATCAGATGTATGTATATATAGAAAAACACATGCTGGCTCAGCTGGTAAAGAATCTGCCTGCAATGTAGGAGATGTGGGTTTGCCCCTTGGGTCAGGAAGATCCCCTGGAGAAGGATAGGCTACCCACTCCAGTATCCTTGGGCTTCCCTTGTGACTCAGCTGGTAAAGAATCCACCCACAATGCGGGAGACCTGGGTTTGATCCCTGGGTTGGGAAGATCCCATGGAGAAGGGAACGGCTACCCACTCCAGTATTAGGGCCTGGAGAATTCCATGGGGTCTTATACAGTTCATGGGATTGTAAAGAGCTGGACACAACTGAGCGACTTTCACTTAAAGTGTTTCAGACTCCCCTCTAGCCTCAGTGAGCATTGTCCAAAACCAGTCAGGAGTGAACCCCTGTTCCCATCTTTAAGAGTAAAACCCAGTGCATCTGAAGGCCTTTAGTTGCTGTACAAACAAGGCAAGTTTTTTAATTCTTAACTTGCATAATTTCCCGGAATGAACATAGTTTAAATGCAATTTTGGCTTATTGCTGTTTTGTTACATCCGTGGATCTCAACTTTAGGATAAAATTACATTTGAAAGGTCATGGTATGAATACAAGCAATGCCTGTGTTTATCTCCTGACCGTGCAGAACAGGGTGATCAGAGTGGAGATGGCTCTGGTCACAGCACAAATGCCCTGTCTCCAGGTGTTTCCCTCTTGTATTTCCAACCTCATAGGTTCACCCACCTGGACTCCATCACTATTTCCCAAGCTCTTCAATAAAGTGTACATTGTGGCTCAAACAGTAAAGAATCTACCTGCAATGTGGGAGAGTCAGGTTCGATCCCTGTGTCAGGAAGATCCCCTGGAGGAGGACCTGGCAACCCACTCCAGTATTCTTGCCTGGAGAATCCCATGGACAGAGGAGCCTGGTGGGCTATGTCCACGGATGGGGTTGCAAAGAGTCGGCCACAACTCAGCAACTAACACACACAACGCATAAGATATACAAGTTTGGTACTATCTGAGGTTTCTGGTATCCACTATGGGTCTTGGAAAGTACCCTTCACCAATAAGCAGGGGACTACAAGATCCAACCAGTCCATTCTAAAGGAGATCAGTCCTGGGTGTTCATTGGAAGGAATGATGCTAAAGCTGAAACTCCAGTACTTTGGCCACCTCATGCGAAGAGTTGACTCATTGGAAAAGACTCTGATGCTGGGAGGGATTGGGGGCAGGAGGAGAAGGGGACGACAGAGGATGAGATGGCTGGATGGCATCACCGACTCCGTGGATGTAAGTTTGAGTGAACTCCGGGAGTTGGTGATGGACAGGGAGGCCTGGTGTGCTGCGATTCATGGGGTCGCAAAGAGTCGGACACGACGGAGCGACTGAACTGAACTGAACTGAACTGAACTGAACTGTATACATACATATTAATTCTGCTTCTCTGGAGAACCCATTACATCTTGCTAGAATTTACTAAGTTACTTTTAACTAATTTACTATCTTACTTTTAACTGTTCTGTGGCATTTAAAAAATGGCAGAATTTTCAAAGGCAGTATTCTATGAATAACCTTTGTAAAATATACCTTAAATTATAAAACCTAAAATAAAATTAAATTATAAAACCTAAAATAAAATTAAATTATAAAACCTAAAATAGAAAAAGGAGGAGGGGACAACAGGATGAGATGGTTGGATGGCATCACTGACTCAACGGACATGAGTTTGAGCAAACTCTGGGAGATGGTGAAGGACAGGGAAACCGGTTGTCTTGCAGTCCATGGGTCGCAAAGAGTCTGACACAACTGAGTGATTGAACAACAACAGTACAAAATTACTAATTAAGGAGGAATCGACCTGCCTGACTTCAATCTACTACAAAGCCACAGTCATCAAGACATTATGGTACTGGCACAAAGACAGAAATATAGATCAATGGAACAAAATAGAAAGCCCAGAGATAAATCCATGCACCTATGGACACCTTATCTTTGACAAAGGAGGCAAGAATATACACTGGAGGAAAGGCAATCTCCTTAACAAGTGGTGCTGGGGAAACTGGTCAACCACTTGTAAAAGAATGAAACTAGAACACTTTCTAACACCACACACAAAAGTAAACTCAAAATGGATTAAAGATCTAATGTAAGACCAGAAACTATAAAACTCCTAGAGGAGAACATAGGCAAAACACTCTCTGACATTAATCACAGCAGGATCCTCTATGACCCACCTCCCAGAATATTGGAAATAAAAGCAAAACTAAACAAATGGTACCTAACTAAAATTAAAAGCTTCTGCACAACAAAGGAATCTATAAGCAAGGTGAAAAGACAGCCTTCAGAATGGGAAAAAATAATAGCAAATGAAGCAACTGGCAAAGAATTAATCTTAAAAATATATAAGCAACTCCTGTAGCTCAATTCCAGAAAAATAAACAACCCAGTCAAAAATTGGGCCAAAGAACTAAACAGACATTTCTCCAAAGAAGACATACAGATGGCTAACAAACACATGAAAAGATGCTCAACATCACTCATTCTCAGAGAAATGCAAATCAAAACCACAATGAGGTACCATTTCATGCCAGTCAGAATGGCTGCAATCCAAAAGTCTACAAGCAATAAATGCTGGAGAGGGTGTGGAGAAAAGGGAACCCTCTTACACTGTTGGTGGGAATGCAAACTAGTACAGCCACTATGGAGAACAGTGTGAAGATTCCTTAAAAAACTGGATATAGAACTGCCTTATGACCCAGCAATCCCACTGCTGGGCATACACGCCGAGGAAACCAGAACTGAAAGAGACACGTGTACCCCAATGTTCATCACAGCACTGTTTATAATAGCCAGGACATGGAAGCAACCTAGATGTCCATCAGCAGACGAATGGATAAGAAAGCTGTGGTACATATACACAATGGAGTATTACTCAGCCATTAAAAAGAATACATTTGAATCAGTTCTAATGAGGTGGATGAAACTGGAACCGATTATACAGAGTGAAGTAAGCCAGAAAGAAAAACACCAAATACAGTATACTAACACATATATATGGAATTTAGAAAGATGGTAACGATAACCGCGTATGCGAGACAGCAAAAGAGACACAGATGTATAGAACAGTCTTTTAGACTCTGTGGGAGACAGAGAGGGTGGGATGATTTGGGAGAATGGCATTGAAACATGTATAATATCATATGTGAAACGGATCAACAGTCCAGGTTCGATGCATGATGCAGGATGCTTGGGGCTGGTGCACTGGAATGACCCAGAGGGATGGTATGGGGAGGGAGGAGTGAGGGGGGTTCAGGATGGGGAACACAGGTGCACCCATGGCGGATTCATGCTGATGTATGGCAAAACCAATACAATATTGTAAAGTAATTAGCCTTCAATTAAAATAAATAAATTTATGTTTTAAAAAAGGGGAAAAATTACTAATTAAGAGATCAACTTGAATATGAACCTCAGGTCTAGTAAATAATGCCTGCTCTATGAGAGAGTAACAACCTAATTTACCTTGGCTTCCTTATCTGCAAAATGGGGAAAACAGTGTCTATCTTAAAGAACGATCCAAAGGATTGAGCAAATTCATGGATATAAATTTTCTAGCATAAGTCTGACACATGGTAGTCATTAAATAAATGTTAATAATAATTACTAGTTATTATTTTCACCTAAAAAGTTGATTGTGTATAAAACTATTCTAATAGCTCTTAACATGCTCAAAGATTAATAAGATTATACAAAAGACTGCAAGAAGATCAAACCAGTCAATCCTAAAGAAAATCAGTCCTGAATATTCATTGGAAGGACTGATGCTGAAGCTGAAACTCCAATACTTTGGCCACCTGATGCGAAGAACTGACTCATTTGAAGAAACCCTGATGCTGGGAAACATTGAAGGCAGGAGAAGGGGACAACGGAGAATGAGATGTTTGGATGGCATCACCAACTTGATGGACATGAGTCTGAACAAGCTCCAAGAGCTGGTGATGGACAGGGAGGCCTGGCGTGCTGCAGTCCATGGGGTCGCAAAGATTTGGACACGACTGAGCAATTGAACTAAGCTGACAAAAGTTTGTGGCCAATAAAAGGGTATAGGAGTAGAGACTTCTTATATCTTTCATGCAAATAAAAAGATATTTTTAGGTTAAACTATCTTATATTTCCACAGCTAGTCAGCATCAATTGTAATGAAAGACCAGTGGCTAACAAAGCAAATCACAATGGGGTTGGAGACCCTGTAGGCTAAAACATTTAAATAGTCTCCGTTCCACTGAGTTCCATGGGGGCAGAGCTCGGATCACATATTTCTCAGTTCTCTTTGTTTACCATGAGATAGTCACTGACTTGAACACTTCTCACATTCTTGCTCAGAATAAACTATGAGATGGTTATTATTATTGTCCTTGCTTTACAGATGAGGAAATTCGAGCACCTGAGGAAACTGAAGCAGCTGAGGAAATTGGAGTTGACTTGCTCAAGGTCAAACACAGTAAGCTGGGGAGCCATGTCAAGGCCCTCAGGTCTCATTTCTGATCTCCAAGTTGTACTGTCTCTCATCATCTGTTAAGTACATCTACACAGTGGCATAAAAGAGGCTTCAGAATGGACTCCTATCCTGTGTGCAATTTTAATCTAATCATGTGTTCCAGAAAGGAGAAGGAAAGAGATTATTGATATCATATTTTCAAAAGCTATCATCAAACTTGTATTTACCAAGTACCTATTTATCCAATCTCAGGGAATCTTGAGCATACAAACTCCTCTGAGAACTGATAAAAACTATGGAGACTGTATATATGGAAGTTCTATTGTAGTTTTAAGGATTTCACAATCAGTTGGAAGGTGGTTCAAACATCTCAGTTTAAGAACTCCCTATGATATCTTTCTCAGTCCTCAAAATAATCCTGAAAAGTAAGTATTCTTACATCCTTGTCCCAATGAAGAAACTGAGATTAGAGATTGAAATGATTTATTTAAGGTGACAGTTGATGAAAAGTAATTCTGAAACTAAACCTAGAATTAGGTCCTAATTCAGTTATACTAAACAACTTCATATCTATTTTTTTTCAATGTTTTCTATTGCTTGGCATCTAAGTTTTTTCCATGCACATTAGAGACAGTAAAAAAAACGTTCTGATTCCTTTGGTTGTCCTGTGGCAATTATAATTTGAACTTTGAAACCTGCAATGTAACAATGAAATTATTAAAAATGTCTGTTAAAAGATTTTGACTTTAGAAAGTAATGCCTCATTAGCTGACACAGAAATGCATTCTTGCTGCATGTCTTACTTTGATTTTACAAACTGGGCACTGATATTATGGTTTGATACAATTTTGGGGTCACAGAGTTCATGGTAAGTTAATTCAGCTCAGTGTTTGGACCAAGACACCCACTGGCTTTAGATGCAAGGATATATCCAAATTATGAAATTTATGTGGCACAGTACAAATCAAAAACTACAATTAAGTGTTCCTAGCGTAACGCTGGAAATGACTTTTGGCTTGGGAAGTGGGACTAGATCCAAAAGGATTTTGAAGACTTTGGACTTTGAGAAAGCATCATAGTGTCATTAACATTTCTACAGTTACTTGAAAAATCCTGATTGAAATGAGAATATCAGTCAAAGAACAAAGAACAACCCATTGTTAATTGTTTTTCCCATAAGGGAAAAAATCTGGAAGGAAAATGAAGGCATTCATAAATGAATGCAATCATCAACATGCAATTTAAAACTAATCGACATCTTACATGTAGTATGATTTCTATTGCAGCCTTGATCTTTAATGAGAATGAGAACTGTGTGGTATATTTTGCTTCTAATTGGCTCTTGGGGGATGGGGAGAGGATCTGATGCTTAACAACATCCTTTTAAAGTTTGAAAGAAACTAGTTTTGTGATCTTGAATCAAAAGCAGTGCTGAAAAATGATTCCAAATAACAAATGTTTCCATAATAGAAAGTCACCTCTGACTATGTTTGACCTGTCCTGAAATCCAAGGTCTCATGATCAATAGCTCATTTCAAAGTATTTTTTAATGACTTTAAATCATTGAAAAATAAACATGTCATTTCCAAAAAGGAATGCGACATATGAGGAAGGAGAAAGTGTTAGGGTTCATGAACCAACTCTACCATGAATTCCTACACTATTTCTTTCCTGAAGTTTCACCCCCATAGCTTTATTGAGATATAATTTACATAATATAAAATTTACTCATAGTAAGTATGCAATTAGACGGTTCTCAGTACATTTCTAGAATTCTGCAACCATCACCACAACCCAGTTTTGGAAGTTTTTATCATACCCAAAAGTTCCTTTGTGTGCCTATGCAGTTTAACCCCCCAGTTCCACACCCAACCTCAGGTAACCCCTAGTTTGACTTTTTCCTCTATAGCTCTGTCTTTTCTGGATACTTTATACAAATATGATCGTACAAAAGGTAGTCTTCTGTATCTGACTGCTTAAAAAAAATGAAGTATAGTTGATTTACAGTATCTTATTAGTTTTGGTGTACAACATATAGTGATGTACTTGAAACAGGTGTTCAAGATTTTTATAAATTATAATTCTCCATGGGATTGCTAAGAGTCAGACACAATTGAGCGACTTCACTTTCACTTTTCACTTTCATGCACTGGAGAAGGAAATTGCAACCCACTCCAGTATTCTTGCCTAAAGAATCCCAGGGACAGGGGAGCCTGGTGGGCTGCCGTCTATGGGGTTGCACAGAGTTGGACATGACTGAAGCAACTTGGTGGCAGCAGCAGCAGTGGTTGCTTTAACTCAGTATAATGTTTTTGAAGTCCATCTATGTTGGGGCAGGATCAGAACTTTTTTCCCGTTTTATTGCTAAGCGTTATTCCATTGAATGGATAGACTACATGTTGTTTATCCATTCACCAGTTTATGGACATTAGACTTGTTTCATGTTTATGGCTGTTATGAGTGACACTTCTATAAATATTCACATAGAAGTCTTTGCATAAACATATATTTTCATTTCTTTTTGGTAGATAAGGAGTGGAATAGTTTATTGTTCAGTCACCAAGTTGTGTCCAATAGTAGGTATTGTGAACTGAATTATGTTCTTCCAAGTTTCTAAATGACTCTATGTGGATATGCTGCTGCTGCTGCAAAGTTGCTTCAGTCTTGTCTGGCACATTGCAACCCCATAGACGGCAGCCCACCAGGCTCCCCTGTCCCTGGGATTCTCCAGGCAAGAACACTGGAATGGGTTGCCATTGCCTTCTCCAATGCATGAAAGTGAATAGTGAAAGTGAAGTCACTCAGTCATGTCTGACTCTTAGCGACCCCATGGACTGCAGCCCACTGGACCCCTCCATCCATGGGATTTTCCAGGCTAGAGTACTGGAGTGGGGTGCCATTGCCTTCTCTGTTATATGGATATAGGGCTTTGGAATAAGTAAATATGATTAAACGAGGTGATAAGAATGGGGTTCTAATCTTACATTGGTGCCCCTTTTGGATGAGGAAAAAACACTGAGCATGCCTGTGTATAGAGGGGAGGCCATGTGAGGACACAGAGAGAATGCGGCAAGCAGCAAGTCAAGAAGAGAGGTATTGGAAGAAATCAAACCTGCCCATACCTTGATCTTGGTCTTCCAGACTTTAGAACTATGAGAAACTACATTTCTGTTGCTTAAACTTCCCATCAACAATAATTTTTATGGCATTCTTATTGAAATAATTCAGCAAGTTTGTGTTTGTCCTTTTAGTTCAGTTCAGTTGCTCAGTCATGTCTGACTCTTTGCGATCCCATGAATTGCAGCACGCTAGGCCTCCCTGTCCATCACCAACACCCGGAGTTCACTCAGACTCGCGTCCATCGAGTCCGTGATGCCATCCAGCCATCTCATCCTCTGTCATCCCCTTCTCCTCCTGCCCCCAATCCCTCCCAGCATCAGAGTCTTTTCCAATGAGTCAACTCTTCACATGAAGTGGCCATAGTACTGGAGTTTCAGCTTCAGCATCATTCCCTCCAAAGAAATCCCAGGACTGATCTCCTTTAGAATGGACTGGTTGGATCTCCTTGCAGGCCAAGGGACTCTCAAGAGTCTTCTCCAACACCACAGTTCAAAAGCATCAATTCTCCAGCACTCAGCTTTCTTCACAGTCCAACTCTCACATCCATACATGACCACTGGAAAAACCATAGCCTTGACTAGATGGACCTTTCTTGGCAAAGTAATGTCTTTGCTTTTCAATATGCTATCTAAGTTGGTCATAACTTTCTTCCAAGGAGTAAGCGTCTTTTAATTTCCTGGCTGCAATCGCCATCTGCAGTGATTTTGGAGCCCCCCCAAAATTAAGCCTGACACTGTTTCCACTGTTTCTCCATCTATTTCCCATGAAGTGATGGGACCGGATGCCATGATCTTCGTTTTCTGAATTGTTGAGCTTTAAGCCAACTTTTTCACTCTTCTCTTTCACTTTCATCAGGAGGCTTGACTTCAGCTTGTGCTTCTTCCAGCCCAGCAGTTCTCATGATGCACTCTGCGTAGAAGTTAAATAAGCAGGGTGACAATATACAGCCTTGACGTACTCCTTTTCCTATTTGGAACCAGTGTGTTGTTCCATGTCCAGTTCTAACTGTTGCTTCCTAATCTGCATATAGGTTTCTCAAGAAGCAGGTCAGGTGGTATTGCCAAATAATTTCCCAAAATTCTCCAAACCAGGCTTCAGCAATATGTGAACCATGAACTTCCAGATGTTCAGGCTGGTTTTAGAAAAGGCAGAGGAACCAGGGATCAAATTGCCAACATCCACTGGATCATTGAAAAAGCAAAAGAGTTCCAGAAAAACATCGATTTCTGCTTTATTGACTATGCCAAAGCCTTTGACTGTGTGGATCACCACAAGCTGTGGAAAATTCTGAAAGAGATGGGAATACCAGACCACCTGACCTGCCTCTTGAGAAACCTGTATGCAGGTCAGAAAGCAACAGTTAGAACTGGACATGGAACACCAGACTGGTTCCAAATAGGAAAAGGAGTAGGTCAAGGCTGTATATTGTCACCCTGCTTATTTAACTTCTACGCAGAGTGCATCATGAGAAACGCTGGGCTGGAAGAAGCACAAGCTAGAGTCAAGATTGCTGGGAGAAATATCAATAACCTCAGATATGCAGATGACACCACCCTTATGGCATAAAGCGAAGAAGAACTAAAGAGCCTCTTGATGAAAGTGAAAGAGGAGAGTGAAAAAGTTGGCTTAAAACTCAACATTCAGAAAATGAAGATCATGGCATCTGGTCCCATCACTTCATGGGAAATAGATGGGGAAAGAGTGGAAACAGTGGCTGACTTTATTTGCGGCGGGGGGGGGGGGCTCCAAAATCACTGCAGGTGGTGATTGCAGCCAGGAAATTAAAAGACACTTACTTCTTGGAAGAAAAGTTATGACCAACCTAGACAGCATATTAAAAAGCAGAGACATTACTTTGTCAACAAAGGCATCTAGTCAAAATCCATCTAGTCAAAGCTATGGTTTTTCCTGTGGTCATATATGGATGTGAGAGTTGGACTGTGAAGAAGGCTGAGTGCCGAAGAATCGATGCTTTTGAACTGTGGCGTTGGAGAAGACTCTTGAGAGTCCCTTGGACTGTAAGGAGATCCAATCAGTCCATTGTGAAGGAGATCAGCCCTGGGTGTTCTTTGGAAGGATTGGTGCTGAAGCTGAAACTCCAGTACTATGGCTACCTCATGTGAAGGGTTGACTCATTGGAAAAGACTCTGATGTTGGGAGGGATTGAGGGGAGGAGGAGAAGGGGACGACAGAGGATGAGATGGCTGGATGGCATCACTGACTCAATGGACATGAGTCTGAGTGAACTCCGGGAGATGGTGATAGACAGGGAGGCCTGGCGTGCTGTGATTCATGGGGTCGCAAAGAGTCAGACACGACTGAGCAGCTGAACTGAACTGAACTGAATGACTAATAATATTGAACATATACTCATGTATTCATTAGCTGTTTATCTTCTTTAGCAAAATACCTACTTATGCCTTTAACCTCTTTAAATTGCTATGTGTTTTCATATTGTTGAGTTTTCTATATAATCCTACAAAAACTCTTTATCAATATATGATTTACAAATATCTTTGTGCTGTGGATGGGTTATCTTTTCCTTTTTAAAAATCTTTTTTTAAATGGTATATTTTGAAGCATAAAAAATTTAAAATTTGATTAAATCCACTATACTTTTCTTTTTATGAATTTTCTTGTCACTTTTCTACCTAAGAATTCTTTGCCTAACCTATGATGTCTTGTGGTTTTTACTAGAAGTCATATAGTTTTAACTCTTATACGTAGATATACAATCTATTTTGAGGTAAGATTTGTGTATGATATAAGATATGGCTCTAAATTAATTTTATTGCATATAAATATACAAATTGTCCCAATGGAATTTCTCTCATAGAATTGCCTTGCTGCTTCTGTTGAACACCAATCAATTATAAATGTGAGGGTTAATTTTTATATTCTGTTTCATTGATCTAGATGTCTATTTTTATGTGAAACCACACTGTCTTAATTACTGTAGCTTTTCATAAGTTTTCAGTTGGATATAATGAGTCTTCCGTCTTTGCTCATAGTTTTTAAAATTGTTATGGCTGTTCAGGGAGATTGCATTCTTATATAAATTATAGGGTCAGTGAGTCGATTCCTACAAAATTCTCTCTGGGATTTTAATTGTGATTATGTTGAATCTACATATCAGTTTAGAGAATTTTCTTTAGTAATATTGAATCTTCTGATCCAAGAACTGGAAGTACCTTTTATTTATTTAGGTCTTTTATTTTTCCGAATAGTTTTATAGTTTTCAGTGTACAAGTCTTTCACTTACTTTGTTAAATTTATTCCTAAGTATTTTGCTCTTTTTGATGTTATCGTGTGTGAAATTATTTTATAATTTCATTTTAAGGTTGTTCACTGTTGCTGCTGCTGCTGCTAAGTCACTTCAGTCGTGTCCGACTCTGTGCGACCCCAGAGGCTGCTAGAAATACAAACAGTATGTGTATATTGGACTTGTATCCTGCCACCTTGCTGATCTCATGTATGAGTTCATATACTAAAAAATGTCCTTACTATTTTCTGTATATAGAATACTCTTAACTGCTTTAAATAAGCTATACTTCTTTTTCTTCCCCCATTTTGGATGACTTTAATATCTCTCCTTTTTCTGGGACTTTCCTGGTGGTCCAGTGGTTAAGACTCTACATTCCCAATACAGGGAGCATGGGTTTGATCCCTGGTTGAGGAACTAAGATCCATATGCCACACAGCCAAAAGAAAAAAAAAAGAAATATTCTCAATCATTATTTGTTCAAATATTAATTCTTCTCAATTCTTTTTATTCACTCATCTAAGAACTTGTATGACATGAACATTGAACTATTACACTTTCTCCTAAATTTCTTTTTTTTTTAATTTATTTTAGTTGGAGGCTAATTACTTTACAATATTGTAGTGGTTTTGGTTTTTGCCATACACTGATATGAATCAGCCATTGGTTTACATGTGTCCCCCAACCTGAACACCCCCCCCACACCTCCCTCCCTGTCCCATCCCTCTGTGTCATCCCAGTGCACCAGCCCTGAGCACCCTGTCTCACGCATCAAACCTAGACTGGCGATCTGTTTCACATATGATAATACACATGTTTCAGTGATATTCTCTCAGATCATCCCACCCTCACCTTCTCCCAATTATACAGAGTGAAGTAAGCCAGAAAGAAAAACACCAATACAGTATACTAACAAATATATATGGAGTTTAGAAAGATGGTAATGATAACCATATATGCGAGACAGAAAAAGAGACACAGATGTATAGAACAGTCTTTTGGACTCTCCTAAATTTCTTTTAACCAAAATTTTGGTTTCTAATGGAACTCCTTTTTTTTTCCCCACTCAGAAACAAGCTTCCTTGTCTTTTTTCTGCACTGATTTTTTTTTTTTTAGTTCCACTTGCATGAAGGAGGCTGCTGTAATTGTATTTATTTAGTTTATTGAGATTTGTAGAGAGCCCTCATTCCAGCTTTAAGTCACTACTCTTCAGCTCTTCAGTTCAGTTCAGTTCAGTCACTGAGTCATGTCCAACTCTTTGTGATCCCATGAATCACAGCAGGCCAGGCCTCCCTGTCCATCACCAACTCCTGGAGTTCACTCAAACTCATGTGCATCGAGTCGGTGATGCCATTCAGCCATCTCATCCTCTGTCGTTCCCTTCTCCTCCTGCCCCCAGTCCCTCCCAGCATCAGAGTCTTTTCCAATGAGTCAACTCTTCACTTGAGATGACCAGTGTATTGGAGTTTCAGCTTCAGCATCAGTCCTTCCAATGAACACCCAGGGCTGATCTCCTTTAGGATGGACTGGTTGGACCTCCTTGCAGTCCAAGGAACTCTCAAGAGTCTTCTCCAACACCACAGTTCAAAAGTATCAATTCTTTGGCGCTCAGCTTTCTTCACAGTCCAACTTCTCACATACACATATGACCACTGGAAAAATCAGAGCCTTAGGGAAGGAATAAACCCTAGAGTCCTAAATTACAGAACCTATATCAAGATTTTCCCCTCCCCAGGATATTGCAGAATTAATGAAATAGCTTTCCTTTTTCACGATGAGTTCCCTTATGTTTTCTGGAAACTGGGACTTCTATTATTTCTTCTGAGTTCAATTACTTATTTTATTTATGTACTTATTTTTGTTGAATTTTTATCTAGTATTACTATATGTTATGGAAGAGAAGAATCTGTGTTAGATCAGTTATTTATGCTGCCAAAATCAGACATCTCCTCTTATGTATTCATTTTGTGCAAGATTAACTACAACTGCAATGAACATACCCAAAATAATCATTGAAAACTCAATAGTTAATGCTGTTATACCCAGTACATTTCAGTTCAGTTCAGTCGCTCAGTCGTGTCCGACTCTTTGCAACCCCATGAATCGCAGCACACCAGGCCTGCCTGTCCATCACCATCTCCTGGAGTTCACTCAGACTCATGTCCATCGAGTCAGTGATGCCATCCAGCCATCTCATCCTCTGTCGTCCCCTTCTCCTCCTGCCCCCAATCTCTCCCAGCATCAGCGTCTTTTCCAATGAGCCAACTCTTCGCATGTACATTTATATCCTACTAAATTCACAGTCTATAATAATTTATCAGTCTTATTATTGATAACCCCCCTTTTTAAGAAAAAACAGAATAATTTTTTCAAAAAAGAAGCATAATTTTTCTAAACTAATTATAAATTTCCTAAATTTGATTTATATCACCTCAAAGAATGTGGCAGAAATAATCACTGCTTTTTAGAAATTATTTTATTTATGTCTTTTTAAACAATTTTTCAGCTTCCACTGAATTTCAGTAAGCTGCTCCCATGTATCTGAGTGCTGCTAATAGGTAGGAAAAAAATAAAGAATGGATATAAGATGAGAACTCAAGTCATAAATATGCCAACTGCATATAAGCAGCATTAATTACAGGCACTTGTGGATGACAGAAAATTAAAATACCCTTCTACAAGTTGCTCAAGTTTTAAACCTTCACTAGCTCTCTTTCTAATATATTTCACTGTGTACTTTGGCAACAGTTGTACGACATTACTCTGAAGGTACCTAGAGTTGGAACATTAGACTCAGGAGTCCAAGTTTTAACTTTTTCACATATTGTTTTCTGTTGTGATTGCCCTGTCTCTTACAGTCTGTGTTAAGACCAAATGGCAGGAGAGAGTTAAACTGAAATTTTCTTCAACTTTTGCATTTTCCCGGAAGTGGTCATAATAAACTTTTATTATATTATGCTTAAATTACATACAGAATGAATGATTGATCTAACATTAGGTAGATAATCCTCTTTGTATAAGATTTCTTGAGAGTGAGAAAATTATATGTGATGAGGCAGAAAGAATATGGGCCTGACAGTCAGAAAGACAGGAGCTTTGTCATTCATCAGCGTGGAAGTTTTGGCATGTTACAGGACAGGCTCCTCACTTGCAGAATAGATATGGTGTCTTCTTCTCAGGGTTGTTGTGGGAATTAAAAAAATAAAATAGATGTACAACACTGAACTCAGACCTATGTGCTCAATAAATATTATTCGTTCCTTGCTTTTCTAAAATATTAACTGTTCCAGTTAAAAGACACAGATTTTCCATTATGCCTTATAGGTTTTTTATAAGAAAATGATTGAAAAGGAAAGATTTTCAAAAAGGTTGAATGTAAAAGAATGAGAAAAGACATACCATGGAAAAAGAAAACAGGCATAGCTATTATCAGAAAAGTAAAGTTTTGGACAGAACACATTATGTTAGAGTGGGTCAGTTCATAAGATAAATGGTTCAAATCACTAGAATGATTTAATATTTCTAAAACTGTAGTACCTTTAAGTGGTTGCAAACTTATAATTTGTGTGATTTCTTTTCTCATACTAAAAAAACTTACTTTTTTACTAAAATTTTTAAAAGTTAATTCATGAAATTTAACAACTATATATCTTAAAATAATGTTGGAGGTTTCTTTTCCAACACTTGTTACTGGCTTGGGAGCTAGGAGATAATGAGTTGGTCAAGTTCATGAAGTTACCTCAAAGCCCCATGTCTAATTCCACATTAAATATGTAGCTAAAGCTGATGGCCTTCTTTTCTTTTTTTTTTTTCCATTGGCAAATATTTTATAATATTATATTAATTCAGGTATACAACATAGTGATTCAATATTTTTATAGCTTATATTATACTCCTGCACTTCCCTGGTGGTTTAGATAGTAAAGAGCCTGCCTGCAGTGCTGGAGACATGGATTCAATTCCTGGGTCAGGAAGATCCCCTGGAGAAGGAAATGGCAACCTACTCCAGTATTCTTGCCTGGAAAATTCCATGGACAAAGGAGCCTGGGGGTCACAAAGAGTCAGACATGACTGAGCAACTAACTTTATATTATACTCTGTTAAAAATTATTACAAAATAATGGCTATATATCCCTATGCGTAATTTTTCCTTGTTGCTTATTTTATACCCAGTAGTTTGTGACTCCTAGTCCCGACTCCTAGTCCCATACCCTTATCTCACCCTTCCCCACTTCCCTCTCCCCACTGGTGACCACTAGTTTGCTGTCAGTATCTTTGAGTCTGGGCCTGTTTTGTTATGTGCATTTGCTTTATTTTTTAGAACCCAAATATAAGTGAAAATGTAGAGTATTTGTCTTTCTCCAGGTGGTGCTAGTGGTAAAGAACCCAGCGCCAGTGCAGGAGACATAAGAGACAAGTGCTCGATCCTTGGGTCAGCAAGATTCCCTGGAGAAGGGAACGGCAACCCGCTTCAGTATTCCTGCCTGGAGAATTCTATGGACTGAGGAGCTTGGCGGGCTACAGTCTGTGGGGTCATAAAGAATCAGATACAATTGAGGCAACTTAGCAAGATACAGAAGCAATCTAAATATCTATCAACAGGTGAATGGATAAAGAAGATATGGTGTGTATATATATATATACATACACACACATATATATATGCTTATATACATAATGGAATATCACTCCACCATAAAAAAAAAAAAAACAAAACATAAAACGCTGTCTTTTGCAACACTTTGGAGGGACCTCCAGAGTATTATGCTCAGTGAAACAAAGAGAATGACTATCTGTTTTTTTCTGTTATTTAATAAAATGTAATTCTATGCCATGTCTGTGATTGTCTTTTTCTATATAATTTAAAATGTTATCATTTGCATTTCATGATATTTGCCTAGTCTCTAACTTGTCTGCATTTTCTTGTCTGCATTTTCCCCATTTCTGTGAACTATTTTCATTTGATGCTTGCTACCTTAGAGTTTCACCTCCAACCCCTTACCTCAGCCCAAGTATAAAAGATTCTGTGGAAGGTTAATCCTTCCCCAACACATAGGCAAGACAAGACCTTCTGCCTAGGAAAACAGCCATAACTGTAGACTCCAAGGGATAGATAAAATTAAAAAAAAAAAAAGAAAAAGAAAAGTGGAAAAGGTTCTGCAAAGGTCAGACTTTTACGGACTCTTAAGGAGAAAATGTCTTTCCTTCTCTGTGGGGACATGAATGAGCTTTTTATCTAAACTAAGCTCAGAAGACCAAACAGCTGGAAAATAAAGAGCATTAATAATTTTCTCTTTGAGAAGTGTGGCTATGAATTTAAAGAATGAGTCAGATTCTACTGTTTAGTCTATGAAAGTAAGAACTGGTTTTCCCTTTGTTTCTTTTTCTCTTCCCCTCCTCAAAGGAACACACAGATGATTTAAGCAGCCTTCGATTACAGCATACCTAAAACAATAAAGCAATTGAGGGGGGAAAAATCAGCTGAAGGTGTAAACCCCCTCCAGGCTGGATGACTGTGGCATATTTCACCCTCTCATTCTAAATCAATGCTAAGCAAAGCACAGAAATGTTTACCTTTGTCTGATCTTTAATTCCCTAAATTTATGTGGAATCATGCACAGATGCGCTGGAAACCAGCCTGGAAAAGCCTGGCATTTTAATTGATCCCAGAGCTTCTTGCCTCACGGCTCCTGCTGTGATGAAGTCTGCTACTTGTTCCAAAGATTCTCCGCCCGGTTGCCTAGCCACCGGCAGCTGGCCAATCAAGGTGTCCACAGGCAGCGGAGGAAGTAACCAATCAATTTTTTAATTTCCTTCTGTAAACGGGAGTGAATCAGGGTGGATTTGAAATCTCATTAGTCAAAAGTAAGATGTGTAGTGTGCATTTTAACATATGTATTAGTTGAATGCATTTGGCATTCATTCATAAATACTGATGAATATTTGAAAGCCCATTTCAGATAAATGTGAACCATAAGCTACTAACTTAGTTTTTAAAATAAGCTTTATAGTCTTGCTAGCCTAATCTAATTTCAACAGACTAATTTAACCTAATTTAACACTTCCCTCTTTGAAAAATAGCTTATCAAAATTTTCTTCTAGAGACAATGGTAACTTCTGCTTCTAAATCATCCAAATTCTGTGTAGTAAAACCATAGTTAACTTTCGGCGTTCATTCCCTAATCTACCCAGTTATCTGTTTTTGTTTTTTTTTTTTTTTGTTGTTGTTGTTGTTGTTGGTTTTGGTTTTCCCTCTGATTTTGACCCTTTTATTCCATTCCCATGACCAATACTCTGGTCTAAGGCCCAGATTTCTTCACATTTGGATTCAGAATCAGCCCTTGGCTCTGGTTCCTCCAGTGCATTCTACAAGCCATCAGCAGCTGTCATCACTTTAATCCTCTTCTGGAAAACCCTTCCTGAAATGCAGGCTGGCATGCGTTGAAGTCAGCACTTATCCATTGGTGTGTTCCAGGAAGATGTCTTGCATCTCTGAGCCTGTTTTTTACATCTGTAAACATACAGATAATTCATTTAATGAAGATAATGCTCATACTTTCTCTGGTTCATATTACATAAGTATAATTTATTGTATAAATGTATTACACATATATCTTCTATTATTTTATTTTCACTATTATTTAATGGCTCCTGTTTTTGTTAACATTTTCCTTGTATCCTCACAGTCCTTCATAATCTGGCCTCCTTCTCACCCATATTATTCATCCCACACTCCTTTCCATTATCTTACACTCTTTCCTTACCTCCTTAACTCCTATTTGTCCTTCAGACCTCAAATTCAAACACCACATCCTATTGAAAAGTTCACTTTTTTGCTTTCAAAGAACCACTTAAGACCACTGTTCTCTGTGTGTAACTGTAGGTTGCTCCAGTTCAGTTCAGTTCATTTGCTCAGTTGTGCCTGACTCTTTGAGACCCCATGGATTGCAGCATGCCAGGCCTCCCTGTCCATCACCAACTCCCAGAGTTGACTCAAACTCATGTCCATTGAGTTGGTGATGCCATACAACCACCTCATCCTCTATCATCCCCTTCTCCTGCCTTCAATCTTTCCCAGAATCAGGGTCTTTTCAAATGAATCAGTTCTTCACATCAGGTGGCCAGAGTATTGGAGTTTCAGCTTCAACATCAGTCCTTCCAATGAATATTCAGGACTGACTTCCTTTAGAATGGGCCAGTTGGATATCCTTGAAGTCCAAGGGACTCTCAAGAGTCTTCTCCAACACCACAGTTCAAAAGCATCAATTCTTTGGTGCTCAGCTTTCTTTGTAGTCCAACTCTCACATCCATACATGACTACTGGAGAAACCATAGCTTTGACTAGATGGACCTTTGTTGGCAAAGTAATGTCTTTGCTTTTTAATATGCTGTTTAGGAGAAGGTGATGGCACCCCTTGCCTGGAAAATGGTACTCTTGCCTGGAAAATCCCATGGACGGAGGAGCCTGGTGGCCTGCAGTCCATGGGGTCGTTAGGAGTCAGATACGACTGAGCGACTTCAATTTCAATTTTCATTTTCATGCATTGGAGAAGGAAATGGCAACCCACTCCAGTGTTCTTTCCTGGAGAATCCCAGGGACAGGGGAGCCTGGTGGGCTGCCATCTATGGGGTTGCACAAAGTCGGACATGACTGAAGCGACTTAGCAGCAGCAGCAGGTCGCTCATAACTTTTCTTCCAAGGAGCAAGCATCTTTTAATTTCATGGCTGCAGTCACCATCTGCAGTGATTTTGGAGCCCAAGAGAATAAAGGTCTGTCACTGTTTCCATGTTTCCTCATCTATTTGCCATGAAGTGATGGGACTGAATGCCATGATCTTAGTTTTCTGAATGTTGAGCTTTAAGCCAACATTTTCACTCTCCTCTTTCACTTTCATCAAGAGGCTCTTTAGTTCTTCTTCACTTTCTGCCATAAGGGTGGTGTCATCTGCACATCTGAGGTTACTGATTTTTCTCCCGGCAATCTTGATTCCAGCTTGTGCTTCATCCAGTCCAGCATTTCTCATGATGTACTCTGCATATAATTTAAATAAGAGGATGACAGTATATAACCTCGACATACTCCTTTCCTGATTTACCAGTCTGTTGTTCCATGTCCAGTTCTAACTGTTGATTCTTGATCTGCACACAGATATCTCAAGAGGCAGGTCAGGTGGTCTGGTATTCCCATCTCTTGAAGAATGTTTCACAGTTTGTTGTGATCTACACAGTCAAAGGCTTTGGCATAGTCTATAAAGCAGAAGTAGATGTCAGAACAAGGCCCAGTTTCTTCCTTAGTCAGTCTCTCCCATCAGGAAGCTTCCATAAGCCTCTTATCCTTCTCCATCAGAGGGCAGACAGACTGAAAACCACAATCACAGAAAACTAACCAGTCTGATCACACGGACCACAGCCTTGTCTAACTCAATGAAACTATGAGCCATTGTGTAGGGCCACCCAAGACAGATGGGTCATTGTGGAGAGTTCTGATAAAATGTGGTCCACTGGAGAAGTGAATGGCAAACCACTTCAGTATTCTTGAGTTGAAGACCCCATGAATAATATGAAAAGGCAAAAAGATAGGACACTGAAAGATGAACTCCCCAGGTCGGTAGGTGCCCAATATGCCACTGGAGATCAGTGGAGAATTAACTCCAGAAAGAATGAACAGACAGAGCCAAAGCAAAAACAACACCCAGTTGTGGATGTGACTGGTGATGGAAGTAAAGTCTGATGCTGTAAAGAGCAATATTGCATACGAACCTGGAATGTTAGGTCCATGAATCAAGGCAAATTGGAAGGGGTCAAACAGGTGATGGCAAGAGTGAACATCAACATTTTAGGGATCAGTAAACGAAAATGGACTGGAATGGGTGAATTTAACTCAGATGACCATTGTATCTACTACTGTGGGCAGGAATCCCTTAGAAGAAATGAAGTAGCCCTCATAGTCAACAAGAGTCTGAAATGCAGTACTTGGATGCAATCTCAAAAACGACAGAATGATCTCTTTTTCTTTCCAAGGCAAACCATTCAATATTACAGTAATCCAAGTCTATGTCACGATCAGTAATGCTGAAGAAGCTGAAGTTGAATGATTCTATGAAGACCTACAAGGCCTTTACTAACACCCCCCAAAAGATGTCTTTTTCATATAGGGGACTGGAATGCAAAAGCAGGAAGTCAAGAAATACCTGGAGTAACAGGTGAATTTAGCCTTGGAATACAAAACGGAGGAGGGCAAAGGCTAATAGAGTTTTGCCAAGAGAACGCACTGGTCATAGCAAATACCTTCTTCCAACAACACAAGAGAAGACTCTACACATGGACATCACTAGATGGTCAATACCAAAGTCAGATTGATTATATTCTTTGCAGCCAAAGATGGGAAGCTCTATACAGTCAGCAAAATCAAGACTGAGAGATGACTGTGGCTCAGATCATGAACTCCTTATTTCCAAGTTCAGACTTAAATTGAAGAAAGTAGAGAAAACCACTAGAACACTCAGGTATGATCTAAATCAAATCCCTTACAATTATACAGTGTAAGTGACACATAGATTCAAGGGGTTATATCTATTAGACAGAGTTCCTAATGAACTATGGGTGGAGGTTCATGACATTGTACAGGAGGCAGTGATCAAGACCATCCCCAAGAAAAAGAAA
The DNA here is from genome assembly GCF_001704415.2 of Capra hircus. Lineage (NCBI taxonomy): Eukaryota > Metazoa > Chordata > Mammalia > Artiodactyla > Bovidae > Capra > Capra hircus. The sequence goes on along the minus strand of NC_030836.1, from coordinate 21,697,677 downwards.
TGCAAAAGGGCAAAATGGTTGTGTGAGGAGGCCTTACAAATAGCCGTGAAAGGAAGAGAAGTGAAAGGCAAAGGAGAAAAGAAAAGCTCTGAGTGCAGAGTTCCAAATAACAGCAAGGAGAGATAAGAAAGCCTTCCTCAGAGATCAATGCAAAGGAATAGAGGACAATAGAATGGGAAAGATTACAGATCTCATCAAGAAAATTAGAGATACCAAGGGAACATTTCATGTAAAGATGGGCTTGATAAAGGACAGAAATGGTATGAACCTTACAGAAGAAGATATTAAGAAGAGGTGGCAAGAATACACAGAAGAACTATACACAAAAGATCTTCATGACCCAGATAATCATGATGGTGTGATCACTCACCTAGAGCCAGACATCCTGGAATGCAAATTTAAGTGGGCCTCAGGAAGCAGAATTACAAACAAAGCTAATGGAGGTGATGAAATTCCAGTTGAACTATTTCAGATCTAAAAGATGATGCTGTGAAAGTGCTTCACTCAATAAGCCAGTAAATTTTGAAAACTCAGCAGTGGCTACAGGACTGGAAAAGGTCAGTTTTCCTTCCAATCCCTAAGAAAGGTAATGCCAAAGAATGCTCAAACTACTGCACAATTGCACTCATCTCACATGCTAGCAAAGAAATACTCAAAATTCTCCAAGCTAGGCAATGGCACCCCACTCCAGTACTCTTGCCTGGAAAATCCCATCGATGGAGGAGCCTGGTGGTCTGCAGTCTATGGGGTCGCTAAGAGTCGGACACGACGGAGTGACTTCACTTTCACTTTTCACTTTCATGCATTGGAGAAGGACATGGCAACCCACTCCAGGGTTCTTGCCTGGAGAATCCCAGGGACGGAGGAGCCTGGTGGGCTGGCGTCTATGGGGTCACACAGAGTCGGACACAACTGAAGCAACTTAGCAGTAGCAGCAGCAGGCTTCAATAGTATCTGAACCATGAACTTTCAGATGTTCAAGCTGGAGTTAGAAAAGGGAGAGTAACCAGAGATCAAATCGCCAGCATCCGTTGGATCATCAAAAAAGCAAGAGAGTTCCAGAAAAACATCCATTTCTTCTTTATTGACTATGACAAAGCCTTTGACTGTGTAGGTTGCTTGTACAAACTAGTTAATTAAGACCCACCTCTCCTACTATGCAGAAGTCTGTGAAATCAGGGACAGTTTGAGTTTCTGTTTATTGCTCTGTTTCTAGGGGCTGATATGGTAAGTGTAGTGTAAATACTTGTTATGAGAATGTTGCTGAATTTTCAACAATTAAAATGGCCTCTACTCTTTCTCTCCTTTTAGATCTTAAAATTTTTTCCTTTGGAGACCTTATTCTATTTTCATCAAAGGAAATCAGTCTTTAAATACATATTTAGGATGGGCAATATGGAGAGACTATTTTCCTTAACTTCATGAAGAAAGTTTGAGTAAAGAGAGAAAAATAACACTCACTCAAAGCAAGTACTTACGTGTGTGTATGTATGTATATGTGTGTGTATATATGACAGAAAGAGAGAAAGAGAGCCAGTGGAGAGTGAAGGATGCGTGTAAGGAAGAACTAGAATGAGACAGTGTGGTCTAGTAGTGAAAAACACAAGAGATTAAGAAATAAGAAACTTCTCTCTAGGCTTCATTCCTTGTCTGGAATATAAGCCCATTGGACCACTATATATTTAAGATGAAATAAGACTCTGGGTTAAAGCAAAAACATGTGACAATGTTAGCACAACTTTCTTTTTCTTTTAATTCCTTTTAGTGTAAGTATTTAGTAATCTGTAGTTAGAATGCTATCTTGCAACGCTCTTTATTTTAATATTAAGGAAACTCTTTATTATACTTTGTTCTTTAGAAAATAAGTATATGTCATATTCCAGCAATATGAATTACATAAAATGCACCCACGATATTTTATCTGTGATTACAAACTCGCCCCACATTCTACTCACTGTCAAGCATAGAAACTTACAAAATTCAAATTTAGTCCTAATATCTTGATTCACTCAGGGTACAGAGTAAGAAGAAACATTTGGGGCTTTATGCCAGACGGACTGTCAATCTCTAGAGAGTGGCCCGGGGAATCTGCATTTACAATGCTACATTTACATATTACCCACACCACTAGCATTCTGGCAAGAGTGCCAACTTCTCTATCTCTGAGATTCAGGTTCCCCAAGCAGCAGTGTTTCGTTTTGTCTTAGAGATCGACATGGGGTTTTTACGCGAAATCCATAGCTGAAATCTGTCGGCAGTACAGTTGGGCCACTTCTTCAGTTAGGCAGCGGATTTTGCGTTTTATTCGAGCATCTCTTTTGGGGTAGAAGTATATGGGCTTGTGTTAAAATCCAGTCATGATTTTTTGTTTTACATCACCTGCACAAGCTTTTTTTCAAAGTTTTTATTGGAGTATAGCTGCTTTACAAAGTCGTGTTAGTTTCTGCTGTATGGCAAAGTGAATCAGCTATACACATACATATACCCCATTTTCAGATTTCCTTCCCATTTAGGTCACCACAAAGCACTGAGTTGAGGTCCCTGTGCTATGCAGTAGGGTCTCAGTAGTTACATATTTTATACATAGTATCAACAATGTATGTATGCCAATTCCAATCTCCCATTTCATCCCACCTCCATCTTCCCTCCTTGGGTAATTTTCTCTTTCATAGAGTAACATAGATGTCTCATATTGCCACAGTAGCCTTTATAACCATCATTTTTATATTTTTTCATTAATTCAATTAATGCATTGAACAAGAACTTTGCAATAGGCACAGTGTGGGGCATTGAAAGTAAAACGTGGAATGGGAGACATGTGGTCTCGGTGCTCAGAAAGCTGTGAGTGTGGGCTACATCCAGTGAGAGTAAACTGCATATTGAGCTTACCTTTTTTAGAACTGAGATCTCACATGTTTTAATGTGTGCAAAAATGCACATAAGAATTGTCAGACAGTGTAATCTAATATATATTTCAGCATTTTTGTCATTTATATAAATGAAGCAAATGGTTAACATAAATAGGATTCCTAATATGCATCAACACTTATGGAATATTTTATCTAATCTTCACAGCGATCTTATGTGATGGACACTATTATGCCCATTTTTATGAATGGGAAATCTGTGGCCCAAAGTGGTTAAAACACTTGCCTGAAATCACATAAATAGTGTATCATATACTGGGGATTCCAAGCCAGGTCCTTTCTACTACATTATTGTCTGACTTTCTCATGCTGTGATTTTTCATATACTCCTATGTCCTTCACAACTGCTGTTATAGCATAATAAGTACTCAATAAATTCTTATTGAATTACTTTCTTAGTAGAATCATGAAAGCTTATTTTAGAACAATGAATGTCATTATCTTTGCAGCTTATTTGTATTCTATTACATTCCTTGGTACGGGCATAATGGTAATAGTAAGAACAATTGTTAGTTCAACAATTATAACATTTAACAACAATTATAACAATTAACAATGCATAAGTCTTGAACAAACATTATGTCTTATGTTTATATGTATTAATTTACTTCATATAACATCCCTGTAAGTAGCTACAATTATTTTGCCCATTAAATGAGTTAGTGTATGAAATGTGTTAAGCACATCTCCTGGTATAGTTTAGAAGTTCCACTGTTAGTTGTAGTGTTGATAGCCATAATACTGTAATTATTATGCACACTTGCATTTGAAGCACATATAGTTTTAAGCTTGTTACTATTTGCCTCATGACCATGAAGATCTGCTATGTATACATGCATATGTGTGTCAATCTTCCCAACTGATAAATGATCATAGAATTTTAGACAAAGAGAGGAATCTATAAAATAATATCCTGACAAATAATTTATTTTCCAACTTCCTTGACACTTTTATTCTCTCATGTTCCTCTGACCTCTGGTTGAATTCTACTTAATAAGTTCCCTAAGTTTTAAAGACATATATTCATTGGATAACTAATTTTTGGAAAATCTGGCTTTGTATTTGATTGAAATCTGCATTCCTAGAATGTTAAGTGGTTCACAAGGGGAAAAAAATGGTGCACCCTTGGACTTTGAAATCAATTAGATTTGATTATCACTTACTGGCTGTGGAGCTAACATCAGTATCTCTGTACCTCATTTTCCTTTTCTGTTAACTGGATCATCTTCCCTATGGCAGAGGGTTATCATGCTGTTTGGTTGAGAACTGTTTACGTGGTTATGAAGTACACGCACAGAGTGCTTCATACTCATTCACTTGGCCCTATTCCTAGCAGTCAGTGCCATCTCCTCTGAGCCATGTTAGGCTAAGCAGGAAGTGCCTTAGCTCAAATAAATGAAGAACTGTAGCTGAGGTGTCTACCAGGGAAATGTATGCTAGCTTCATTAGCTTCTATTAGATCTGGTTTGCCACATTGCTCATAGCTGGCCCTCCACAGCATCAAAGAGCAGAAACCCTCACAGAACTATTGACCTTACCTCCAAATGGCTACACAGTTGCACTCAGGCATAAATCAAATCTGGAAACAGATTCCCTGGAGAACTCAGCTACTAAGCTGTGCAGCAGCAATAGCCGCCAGGGTAGAGTGTGGGAGAGAGCTATTAGCTACTGTGGACTGGGAGACAGAACAGCTCATAATGTTGAGGATGGTCTAGACGAGAATGGTGAGTATTGAACGTTGGGGAAAAAAAATCAATCCTCTCAATCTAGTGATGTAAAAAATACTTCTAGGCAATAACATAAGACGTGTTCAATACACAATTTTTTTTTTGCTGATTAAATGCATGTTTGATTGAATGAATGAATGACATAAGAGTACATAAGAGTGATTCAAAGGTGTATATTCACCATCTCTACGTCAAAACACCTATTCATGTATTTATCAGACCTACTCTATGTCAAGCATTATGATAGATGCCAAAGATTCAGATATGACACAAAATAATGTCTTTGCTTTTTAATAAGCAGAGACATTATTCTGCCAACAAAGGTCCATCTAGTCAAGGCTATGGTTTTTCCTGTAGTCATGTATGGATGTGAGAGTTGGACTATAAAGAAAGCTGAGCACTCAGGAATTGATGTTTTTGAACTGTGTTGTTGGAGAAGACTCTTGAGAGTCCCTTGGACTGCAAGGAGATCCAACCAGTGGACTGATGTTGAAGCTGAAACTCCAATACTCTGGCCACCTGATGCGGAAAACTGATGCATTTGAAAAGACCCTGATGCTGGGAAAGATTGACAGTGGGAGGAGAAGGGGACAACAGAGGATGAGATGGTTGGATGGCATCACCGACTCAATGGACATGAGTTTGGGTAAACTCTGGGAGTTGGTGATGGACAGGGAGGCCTGGTGTGCTGCAGTCCATGGGGTCACAAAGAGTCAGACATGACTGAGTGACTGAACAGAACTGATGATAGAAAGACTCAAATACATCTTAATTTAGTAGGAAAGAATGTGAATCTGTGATCAGAAAATGACATGGTTAGATTACTAAGGTCATAGTGGGAACTATATGCTACCCTGGTAGCTCAGATGGTAAACAGTCTGCAATGCGGGAGACTTGGGTTTGATCCCTGGATTGAGAAGATTCCCTGGAGAATGGAAAGGCTACCCACTCCAGTATTCTTGCCTGGAGAATTCCATGGATGGAAGAGCCTGGCAGGCTACTGTTCAGAGGATCACAGAGAGTCGGACATAACTGAGTGACTCAGAGTGACTCATACACACACACACACACACACACACACAGGGGAAACTATATTGAAGGAAAAAAATGTTTCTGCTGGAGGATCAGGAAGAAGAGTAAAATAACATTGAATACGATGTTTGAATTTGACCCTAAGGAGTGAGTAAGAGTTTTCCAGATAGGAAAAGAAGAGTAAGAAATACATCCCAATTGGAAGGAATAACAGTTACCTTTACAAGTAGTTTGAAGAAAGAGCAAATAATCCAGGGTAAACGAGAGTTCATCGAGAGAAATATGTAGGATGCAAACCTTGAAAGTTGAAATAAGACTTGGATGGACTTTTTATACTGAAAAGAGAACTGTTCACAGTAGATAAGTCTGACATTTGTCCATGCATTCTAGGTTTTGTTCAATTTCTACGCAAGTTCCTCCTTTGCTCACCATATCCACCAGTCACTTTGCCTATATACAGTATCTTAAACTATTTGGCATTGCCATCTCTGGCCTGGAAAAATGCTGTCCTAGTCAAGGATCTTTAATTTATTTTCAAAGCTGCAAAACACTTGGAGTAGTCAAATAATGTTACTGTTATGACTTTGTTAGATTAATGTTTCTTAAGTGGAGCACAGGATGACAAATGGCCAGCCTCTGCTCAACAAATGACCACAAGAGAAATTGATATAAAGGAATGCATTACTTTAGGCCCTGGAGGACGTACAGGACTCTTCTTGAGGGGCCACATATAGAAGTCAAATCAGAGTGCAGGTAGGAACAGAGGCTGGACCTGGGCTCAACTGTTTTTGGAGTTCATGAATATAGCGCTTTTGGGTTCTTGGACCAAGGCCAAATTGGTCAATTTAAATGAAAACAAGAAGGGTTTTGGTAAGCTCCATGGGATCTTATTGAAGGACACACATGACCAAGGCCCTGGCAGATGGAAGAGACTGCTAATAATAGGGCAGTTTGGAGAGTCATATCGGTAACTCATGTTCTGATTTGCACGTGACTCTGCGGACTGTTACTTAGAGAATGAACTTGCACGAGGTGGCAAGTGTCAGTTTCAGGCCCCTGTAGGTCTCTTGGCCAAACGAATACATATTAAAGTGACAATGCCATGGAGTTGCTTAGCGAAACTCTCAAAAGTTACATTTCCCTGGTCATAAAATCTCTCATCCGATCCCTTTTCTTTAAATTTTCCTTCACACTTTTCTTTCAAGTTTCCTTTTGTAAGTTTCCTCCTGTAATTTGAGAAGACATGGCTCATTCAGTCACTCATTTGTATATATTCAATAAGTGTTTATCAAACTCCTGTGAAGGACTGCCACTCTGATAATCCCTAGATATCATCACATTTCCATCACATCTGCCTTATTCTTTCCCAGATAACTCTCATCCAATCATTTTGTTGTTTCTTATATGGGAATAAAAAACCAGAATTCCCCTTGCATACTGTTGCCTGGGTTGTTTCTTATCACTGGAAATTCACAATTGCTCAGGTGAGGTTCTCAAGGCTGAGATTTGTGTGTTAGATTCATTTAACAAAGCAATCTATCATGGAAAAGAATTCATTCTTAAGATTGCAAGAGCCAGCTATCAGAGTCCATGGTGAAGAGCACTGTTGATTTATCAAAGAATATCAAAGCAACCCAGAGTATTTAGTATTTCATTGTGAATTGGCCAGTTTCCAAGAAATCCCAATTCTTTATTCAATCCAAACTGCAGTTTATGCATATCTTCTCTTGGGCTAGAAGTTTTATACAGGAAAAAAAATTGCATTTCTTCCATGAAATTTAATGGTACAAAATTTTGAATGATGTTTGAAAAACTCACAAGTTCAATGACTACCAAATAATTCAAGAGCATTACAAAATGGATATGGATTGAATATATACAAATATATACAAGTCTTTCATATATACAAATCTTATATTTCTTATCTTTTCTGACAATACTCAAAATGTTTATCACTGCTTTTCAAACATAGAGAGTATGTGACTAAATCTATGTTCTTTTCCATGGGATGTTCACTTAATAATGTAAGGTGATACTCAGGTCCTTTAGAGTCTTCTTTTTTTTTCAAAGAAGACATGCTACTATGACATACTATATAGACATACTACTATGTCCCTAGATTCTTCAGTTGTTTATTAAAAACCATGATATTCCAGTATGGCCATTATCCTGGTCCTCCATCAGTTTATCAACTGAATTCACTAGACAGCTCCAGTTGAATGTTATTAGATTGGAGAACAGCAGAAACTCCTGCTAACATTAAAACACATTATTACTATTTGTTAATGCTGTGTAAGATGGTTTTAATGGCTGTTTCTAGAGGGTACAGACTAGTGAAGATGTCAAACACCCAACTTAATACCAAAAATCTTGGGCAAAAATTGGAAGTACAAATCAAGTTTAATGGACTGACAATACCTCATTAAATGAGCTAAAGTGGGATGTCATGGTTTCGCTTAGATTTTCATTTTTTATTATTTTATTTATCTTTTCAGTCATTTCTATTTCCTCAAGTTAGTGACCATATTTTTAACAGGCAGCATGAAGTTGTAGACATAATTAAAGAAGGCACAAAAATATCCATTCTCAGACTAACTCATCACTAATATGCAGCCTTAACAAGTCATTTAATCTTTTAGTGTCATATATTTTATTTATAATACCCATTGCCTCCTCTATATAATTACAATGAGAATCATGTGAGGTAGCATATAAAAATGTAGGTTATGGATTACAAAACTCTGTACAGATTATGTGACCGATTCTTCCACATTCACAAGCAAACATTCAGTAAATACACATGATTTGTTATGAAGTAGTATGTATGTCTCTTCAGCACCAAACGAGGTTATATATTATTGGAAATTATACTTATATTTTTTCTAAATAATTCAGTTTATACAGCAGGAATGGACACAGTGAGGAATGAGTAAAATATTTGTTTTTAAAGAGAAGGGGGTCTTAAAGCTATAATTGCAATAATTTGATGTTCCCTGTCCTTGGGCTTTATTATGAGGATATTTTTTGAAAGCACGAGTAAGAGGATTTTTGTAGCTTTTGGCCTAGAAGGAACAAATCCCACAGTGATCACAATGTACTCCAGCCCTTCCTGCTCCGTGAGTTTTACAATCCTGAGTTAAACAGAATACAGATGTCTGCAGATGAAAAGAAAACACATGAAATTCTCACTCTCAGACCAGAAGAATTCAAGCCAATCCAAGTGTGAAGGCTAATGTCACAGCTGAAATAAAAGTCAAGAGGGTAGCTTTGAATATAATTAAGATATGACAGTTTCACTCAGATCCATACCCCAGGCACCAGAGAGCAGAATTTTCTCAAAAGGTGCGAAGGTGAAAATAAAATGTTTCTGGGAATTGGGCTGCGATCCAAAACTAATGAATTTCCCATTGAGTTACTAATCATCTAAAACCACGACCAGCAGACAAGAGACCAGGGAGATAATAATCCCCATTAGAATTATTTGGACTTCTCCTCTCTTTGAGATCTGCAGAGTCTATTCTTCTGGTAAAGAGGAGAAAAATAGAGTTTCAAAAAGAAGGGAATTCAAATCTTCTTTTAGAACTATATTTGTATCTTTTAAGCATGCTGTTTTTGTTGACCCCTTGCCAAAATTGCCAGTCAACATTAAGAAAAAATCAGCATAATAGTTTAATTTTCAGGTTGTACAACCAGGATGAAGCTCCTTTGTTTTATTTGAGCCAATCTTTTCCAGAAGATTTCAAGTTTTTAAAGGGTCACACAGAAAATAAACAAGAATGAATCAATGAGCTGAAAATTTTTATTTAGTTGTATTTATTTTCACACACATGCACAAACCATAAAACATTAATTTTTATCTCCTATTAAAGAAAAGGAAAGATTATTCAATAAAGTCCAGCCCAGGAAAAGTACTAAAGAGAAAAGTTGATTGCAGAATGAAAAAGAAAAAGGGAGAAAATAAAAAGACAGAGGCAAAAACAGTAAAGAAGAAAAAAGAAGATGGAGACAGATAAAGGAATGAAAGCAGAAGAGAGAGAAGGAGAAAAAGGAAAGAATAAAATCTGGGTGCTGTCACATGTCTTTTATCCTACCCTTAAAGTCAATTTGCTGCTGCTAAGTCACTTCAGTCGTGTCTGACTCTGTGCAACCCCGTAGACCCCACCAGGCTCCACCATCCCTGGGATTCTCCAGGCAAGAACACTGGAGTGAGTTGCCATTACCTTCTCCAATGCATGAAAGTGAAAAGTGAAAGTAAAGTCGCTCAGTCGTGTCCGACTCTTGGCGACCCCCTGGACTGCAGCCTACCAGGCTCCTCCATCCATGGGATTTTCCAGGCAAGAGTACTGGAGTGGGGTGCTATTGCTTTACATCAAGCCAATTGATGTAACCAGTACTTTGGCCACTTGATGCAAACAGCCAACTCATTGGAAAAGACCCTGATGCTGGGAAATTTGAGGGCAGGAGGAACAGGGGGTGTTAGAAGATGAAATGGTTTTATGGCATCACTGACTCAAAGGACATGAGTTTGAGCAAGCTCTGGAAGATAGTGGAAGACAAGGAAGCCCAGTGTGCTGCCATCCATGGGGTCACAAAGAGACATGACTGAGCGACTGAACAACAGCAATAGTGTATATTGGGCTCCAGCTATGTGCCAATGTCTAAAGTAGAGACCTAGATGAATACACTAGAGAATTGGTACCTGCTTAATGGAGTTTACCATCTACTGAAGAAATGGGCTGTAAAATAAGGAGAATCTTTATTTGCAAAAAATAACCACGTCCAGGCACAGTGATAGGTGCTTGCAATATGTCGTGATGTCCTTGCATTGTCAGCACCGAATGTGTGCTGTCACTTCTGTCTTGCCCTGCTCTTTGCTGCCCTATGGACTGCAGCCCGCCAGGCTTCTCTGTCCATGGGATTCTCCAGGCGAGAATACTGCAGTGGGTTGCCATGCCCTCCTCCAGGAATCTTCCTGACCCAGGGATCAAACCTGTGTCTCTTATGTCTCCTACAGTGGCAGGTGGGCTCGGGCTCTAATCACTAGCACAGGTGTGAAGCCTGTCAGCACTACATTCCCCGTTTATAAATGAAGAAACTGAGGCTCAAAAAGCCATCAGATAAACCCGTTGATGGAAGCCAAGTTAAAAACCCAGATTTATTTGATGGCAAAAACCATGCTTTTTCCACTATATCTTGTTTACAAGGTAATGTTTCTGGAGAGAATGTTACCCTACCTGAAAAAAGTTAATGACCATTGTTTTCAACTCTTTAATTTCTCCAGTGTTCAAGAGCTGATTTTAGTGCAGTGTTTACTGAAAATATAATTGCAAAATGCTAATTCAAATTATTGGCCAATGAGAGGTTCAAAGTCAAGAAAGTATGGAAAAGGCTGCAATTCAAATACTTCTTTTTAAAATTCTCAGGGTCATAAGTCTATTAAAATCTCTAAGGTCTGTCACTGAATTTTGTTTATTGTATTTCCGAGATTTACTAGGTCATGAAATATTCTCTTGGAAATGCTGATTTAGAGGCCACATTTTAAATTAGATATTTAGTGCATCTCACAATAGAGTGCTATCAGTCATGATCAGAATTATAGTATAAGTGTTTCTTTTTCTTTTTTCCTGAATTAATCTTTGTACCAAAATGATAGGTTACTAGTACATTAAACCAAAGTTAATAGGTATTGTTAATGGTGGGTACTTGCTTGACTTGCTACAAATCAGGGATTGCCATTCTTATTTTTACATCATCCAAGTGTATGTCAAGAGGGTTTCTAATCTGTACAAACCATAATTCACCATCATTAATATAATGCCATGAAAATAAGCAATTATAGTTATATTTATACATATAATTACAACTAAAATTCATGATTACCAAATATTACTATTGGGGAAATCTATACTTCACACCATGTACTTAGTCCCTATCTCCTAATTTTTAATGAAAAAATATGGCATTAATATTCAAACCAGTCACTCATTATTGATTTTTCCACTAATTTCTACTTTTTGTTATTAAAGTAAAGCATGTTCATGGTAACAAGAAATTCAATGAGTACAGAAGAGAATGAGGAAAAAAAAAAATTAAAGTCCCCCTTCTCCACCCTTAAAAGCTACTTGTTTGTACCAGAAGTAAATACCTACTCGTTTTAGTTCAGTTCAGTAACAGCTGTGTCCAACTCTTTGCAACCCCATGGACTGCAGCATGCCAGACTTCCTGTCCATCACCAGCTCCCAGAGCTTGCTCGAACTCATGTCCATCGAGTCGGTGATACCATCCAACCATATCATCCTCTGTCACCCCCTTCTCCTCCTGGCTTCAATCTTTCCCACCACCAGGGTTTTTTCAAATGAGTCAGCTCTTTGCATCAGGTGGCCAAAGTATTGGAGCTTCAATTCAGCATCAGTCATTCCAATTAATATTCAGGACTAACTAACTTTCTTTAGGATTGGCTGGTTGGATCTCCTTGCAGTCCAAGGGACTCTAAAGAGTCTTTTCCAACACCACAGTTCAAAAGCACCAATTCTTCAGCGCTCTGCTTTCTTTAAGTCCAACTCTCACATCCAGACATGACTACCGGAAAAACAATAGCTTTGACTATATGAGGCTTTGTAGGTAAAGTGATGTCTCTAATTTTTAATATGCTGACTAGATTTGTCATAGCTTTTCTTCCAAAAGGCAAGGGTCTTTTCATTTCATGGCTGCAGTCACCATTTGCAGGGATTTTGTAGCCCAAGAAAATAAAGCCTGTCACTGTTTCCATTGTTTCCCCATCTATTTGCCATGAAGAGATGGGACCGGTGCCATAATCTCAGTTTTTTTAATGTTGAGTTTTAAGCCAACTTTTTCACTCTCCTCTTTCACTTTCATCAAGAGGCCCTTTAGTTCATCTTCGCTTTCTGCCATAAGGCTGGTGTCATCTGCATATCTGAGGTTATTGACATTTCTCCCAGCAATCTTGATTCCAGCTTGTGCTTCATCCACTCTGGCATTTCACGTGATATACTCAGCATATAAGTTAAATAAGCAAGGTGACAATATACAGCCTTGTTGTACTCCTTTCCCAAGTTTGAACCTGTCCATTGTTCAAGTCCAGTTCTAACTGTTGCTTCTTGACCTACATACAGATTTCACAGGAGGCAGTTAAGACAGTCTGGTTTCCCCATTTCTTTAAGAATTTTTCACAGTTTGTTGTGATCCACACAGTCGAAGGCTTTAAGCACAGTCAATGAAGCAGAAGTAGATGTTTTTCTCTTGCTTTTTCTGTGAACTGACAGATGTTGAGAATTTGATCTCTGGTTCCTCTGCCTTTTCTAAATCCAGCTTGAATATCTGGAAGTTCTCAGTTCACGTACTTTTGAAGCCTCGCTTGGAGAATTGTGAGCATTACTTTGCTAGCATGTGTAATGAGGGCAATTATGTGATAGTTTGAACATTCTTTGGCATTGCCTTTCTTTGGGAGTGAAATGAAAACTGACCTTTTCCAGTCCTGTGGCCACTGCTGAGTTTTCCAAATATGCTGGCATATTGAGTGTAGCACTTTAACAGCATTGTCTTTTAAGATTTTAAATAGCTCAGCTGCTTATACTTCTAGAAAGGTACATATATATGCATGTAGATTTTTTAAAATAAAAAGATCATTTTGTGCACATTGTTCCATAATGATTTTGATGCTTAATTCAATATCCTGATTATCTTTCCACAATCAAAACTTTTAAAATTACTTTATTTTAAATCAGCTTTATCAAGGGGACTTCCCTTGTGGTCCAGAGGTTAAGACTTTGGCTTCCAAGGCAAGGGATGCAGGTTCAATCCTTGGTCTGGAAGCTAAGATAACACATGCCTGGTGGACAAAACACAAACACATAAAACAGAAGTCATATTATAACAAATTCAATAAAGACTTAAAATGGTCCATATCAAAAAAACTTACAAAATATGAATCAACTTTATTGAAACTTAACTTACATATAATAATATTCACCAGTGTTAAGTGAACATTTTATGAATATTGATATATATGCATAGTTAATATAGTCATTGGCACAATCATATTTACATTGTTATAAAAGATCTCCTCGTATTCTTTTTCAATCAATTTCTGTCTCACACCGCTGGTCTCTATAAACCATGGATCTGCTTTCTATTTCGATTGGTTTTACCTTTTCTAGAAATTCAATGAATTAAATTATACAACTTGTAATCTATTGTAACTGGCTTTTTTTTCCACTCAGCAAAATATCCTTGAAGTTCATTCAAGTTTTTACATATATTTAACTCCAATGTTCTTGCCTGGAGAATCCCAGGGGCAGGGGAGCCTGGTGGGCTGCCATCTATGGGGTCGCATAGAGTCGGACATGACTGAAGCGACTTAGCAGCAGCAGCAGCAACACATGATAATTAATAGTTCATTCTTTATATCGAATATTACTCCATTGTATGGATATACCACAATTTGTTTATCCACCTATTATCTTATGGACATTTGGATGCTGTCCAGTTTTTGGCTATTATAAATAAAACTACTGTGAACATTCAAGCACAAATATTAGCATATATACATTTTTGCTTCTTTTGGGCAAATAGCTAGAGATGTAATTGCTGGTTTATTTGCTAAGTGTGTGTCAGTGAGAAACTTACAAAAAGTTTTCCATCAGCAGCAATGTATGAAAGGTCCAGTTGGTCTGTATCTTTGCCAAAGCTGGAGGTGTCAGTCTCTTTATTTTTTTGCTTTTCTTGTGGCTATATAGTGATGTCTCATTATATTTGCTTTATTTTGCAATTTTCTAATGACTAATAACTAACTGTTCATCTTTTATATGCTTATGCACTATTCCAGTATTTCCTTCATGAAGTGTTTCTTCAAAACTGTTGCTCAATTTTAATCAGATTATTTTTTATTGTTATTGATTTGTAAGAATTATTCATATATTTTGAATACAAATCCTTTGTCAGATAGGTATATGTTTTCCAAACATTACAATCTGTGGCTTGCCTTTTGATTTTCCTCAAAATGTCTTTTGAAGAATAATTTTTAAATTTTAATTGCATCCAATTTATAGCTATTTTATTTATTATCTACTGCTTTTTTGTGTCCTGGATAAGATGTCTTTGCTTCACCCGGAATCACATAGGTTTTCTCCTCTTAGTTTCATATGTGTGATTTTTTAATTATAAGATCATTTTGATGGGGACCATCTCCTTTGTTTAAAGTCTTTATTGAATTTGTCACAACATTGCCTCTGCTGTTCATTTCTTGATTTTTAGGGCATGAATCTCGTGTGATCTGAGCTCTCCAATGAGGGATCAAAGCCACACCTTTCACACTGGAAGGTGAAGTACCAACCACTAGAGCACACATCCTTATATGTGTGATGCTTACATTTAGCTTTATTATCCAAGCGAATCTTTTTATGTCTTATAGAGTAATAATGAAGGTTCATTTTTTGTGTGCATGGATATCCAATTTTTCCAGCACAATTAGAAAAGACTATGTTTTGAATTATTTTTGTGACTGTTGAAAATCAATAGAGGATATTTGAGGGGGCCTAATTCTGAACTATTCTCACCCACAGTGCATATTTTATGTTCACATTAAAACTATACTACCTTGATTACAGTAGCTTTGTATCAAGTCTTAAAATCAGGTAGTACAAGTCTTCCAACTTTATTCTTTTTCAAACTTATTTTTGTTCCTTTATGTCCTTTACATTTTCATATACATGTTAGTTAGTTTACGAATTTCTACCCAAAAAGTCAACAGAGATTTTAATTTGAATTGTTTCTGTCAATTTGGACAGGACATAAATCTTAATGATATTGAGTCTACAGGTCTGATAATACATTTTAGATTTTGTTTAATTTTATATTTCATAGCTTTCAGTCCACAGATAAAAACACTTACTTTATTAATATATTTAGTAGTATTTCATAATTGTGTTGCTATTGTTTTCCAGTAAAATTTCTGTTTTTTGCTAGTAGAGACTAATACAATTGATTTACTTGTTAAAATACAAGTGCATATGTATATATTTCTATATTGCTTGTACTCATGATATTTATAAACTCACTTAGCAATTCTGGTAACATTTTTGGTGGCTTCCATAGGATTTTTTATGTAAATATTAGTGTCAACTGGATATAATACAATTTTATGTCTTCTGTAAGTCTTCTAATTTGATACTGAATAAAAGTTGAGAGATGACATTCTTGTCTTTTTTTCTAAACTTAGAGGGAAAATATTCACCATAGTTGTGATATTAGTTATGGGTTTTCACAGATATATTTTTATCAGATTGAGCATATTTTTATTTCTGATATGCTGAGATTTTTTAATTTATCAGTGATGGATATTGAATTTTGTCAAGTGCTTTTTATGAATCTATTAAGATGATCATATAGTTTTTACTTTTTAACTTGTTAATATGATGGTTGTAATGATTTATATATGTGCATACTACAGAAAAATTAATACGATTCATATATTCTATATGTATTCTTCTATAACTTGTTTTTGACGTTGTACAAATTATTTTTGCACAAATTATTTCTTAAACAATATCTCTAGGTTTAGGTGTATGTACATTTACTATTTTGACAAATATTGTCAAGTTGCCCTCCAAAAAATTTCAGTAAGCATCTTACTTATAAATATTAAAAAAATATCTTTACTTTCAGTAAAACTAAGTACCAGCAAATGATTAATTCTTTGTCAGTGTTACAAGCATTGTACTTTCTTGTTTTAATTTGCCTTTCTTTAATTACTCATTTGGAAGGATCAGAATGATGTCATGATATCAAACACGTGCTGATTTGCTATTCCACTTCCAGAAGGTTGAGCGTGAGTGCTGTCAGCACAAGAATAGTACCAGCTACCACATGAGAAGTGTTTGCCATGCGTCAGACACTGCCCTAAGTACTTTTCTCATATTATATCATTTAATTATCACCACAACTCTATAGCATTGGTAATAGATAGAGAAAATAAGATATTTGCCTAATTGTCCAGCTCCTAGAGGAAACTGCCCATATTTCTCACATGTTGGGACCAACCAAAAACCAAACTAAAATGTCAATCCTGTCTAACAAACTAAAAATTAATTCCCAGCTTCAAATCTTCCTAAAGACAAATTAAAGAGTCAGCCAAACAGGGTCGCTAATAATTCACTATTTCCTAGGGCAAGCGTATTTTCTCATTTTTTTTTTTTCTGAATACAAAAGGTGCTACTCCAATGCCAATTTCTCTGTTTTATTCCTAAGCTTTCAAAACAAGTGCTCTATCAAATTTCTAATAAGAGTGTTACAGTGATAAACGGTTTCATTTACAGGCCTCTGTACATCCCAAACCCAACTCATTAAGTCTGAAGTGGCACAATTAGAGCGGTGTGGGGGATGGTGTGCCAGCGTGGAGACCAGAGAGCTGGTGGGAACCACAAATTTAATTTTAATTTGTGGTGCTTCACTTCTGATGTCTTCCCTTTTCACTTCCAATCAGAACTGTAAACTACTTTTTACATGCTTTCTGCAGCCTTTTCTGACTTCCCTGAGGAACTTAGGGAAGTTGTTTTCCTCTCTATGAATGTGCGATTTCTCCTCCCATTTCATTGTGTACAGCTACAGAGGTGAAAGAATGGAAAGCTCTCTCTCTTCTTATTCTGGTAGAAAAGATCTTTTTTCCTGCTGACAGTGGGGTCTCAGAGGCCAGACTCTGTTTGTACCAGAAACTTGTTTTTCTAAACCTCAAAACACTTCACCATATGTTCAGCTCACATGTTCTCCCGGCTGGTTAATTTAACCCATGCAAGGCTCCCCTGTGCTTAGGGTGAGAACGGGAGACATAGCCTGTTTGTGAATTATTATTTATGGGGATGTAAATTCACAGGTCACTTGCCATGACCCTGGGTGCTTCACTGAACTGTGAAAGACACCTCTGAGGAGTGATTACAGATGAAAGGTATTTGGAATTTAAAGATGAAACATAATACTCAGGTCTGACACCTAGAGTTTTGTTTAGCTCATATTCAGTTCATGAATTTAAAGCAAAACATACTTTTAAAAATTATCCGCTTGTGGAGTATATCGGTGACATCCAATCTGTCCCAAATTGTCGGTTTACACAAGTACATATGATGTCACTGGGTGACATAAATACGAGACAAAGAGAGGTGACAGAAAAATTAGAGTAAGAAATAAAGGAGAGTTGTTCCCAAAATATATGCTATAGAATTCTATGTCATTGCTAGAAAAATGTCATGTATTTGATTCTAAGTTTCCTAGCAGCTGAAGCACAAACTGAAACAAGGCAAGATTTAACATTTGCTATAGACATAATATATAAGCTGTATAATTTATCAGCAGTATATTTCACCCGGCACTGAGATCTGAGATAAGTTTCTCTGGAGCTACACATAAGGGTTCTCAGTAAGAGGATTTTCAGTGATAGAATAGTGATCAACATCTTCAATCACCTGCCTATAATCAATATTACAACAAATTCTTTAAAGACACTTGAAGGAAGGTTAATCACTTTCATATCAGTTGCAATTTAATAGAAGTATTTTTATTGAGAAGGGTTAAAACAACATAATCCAGGTACTCTCTTTGTTGACTCTCTATGTCAACAATTCATAGGAGATAAATGATTGGAAGATTACTAAGGTAGTCCTCTATGCGCGTTATTTCTTGCAAACAAACTTTTGGTTATAACTGAGTTTTATAACTCAGTTACAGAACTAACTAGCAGGAGCTCAGAGTACAGATATGTTATGATTATCAACTGACTAGAAAGTAGGGCTGATGTTTTAAAAGGCTGTCATTAAGAAACATGTTGTTTGTCTTGCTTTGTGTCTGTTGCTTCCAGGCTTGAAGCTACAGTGGGCTGAGTGGAGCAGGAGTGAGCCTGCCTGCTGCTCAAGCTGTGGAAAGCCGAGCTCCAGAGAGGTTGAAGATATATGGGAAGGTAAACACAGGGCTGCTGGAGTGAGAATAGTCCCGGGGACCCAAATGATGCTAATACTTCCTGCCCACTTCTCTCCTGAGCCAATCAGGGTTGAGAGTGGCATCTACCTCTACTAGGGCATCACCTCTACTTTCTGTGATAAATTTGGGACAGTCTAGGATGCTGAAAGAGGCTAAAGCAGTTCCCTCAATTCCAAATCCTTTTTGAATCCACTATCCCCAAGAAACTCTAGGATCATAAATGAATGTTATTATATCAGTGCCTTTCTAAGTCATGGAGACTTTGAGACCCTGAGGAAGCTATGAGCCCTCTTGCCTTCTATCACCACCCTACTTGGAACTCCAAACACCGCTACATAGTACCCTGTGCAGTATTTTGGGCAGTTTTGGAGGATTTATGTAACTCCTGATAACCAGATGATGAACTCTGGTTTTAAAGACTTTGCAATTTACAGGAAAGTGAAGGTGATCTTTAAGCGGCTTGCACTGTCCCCCAGATAGGCTGTGCCTCCCTCTGTGTGCCTCTTCTCTCTTAGGCTCATCTCCACTCTTCTTTCTCCGACCCCAAGACCCCGAGTAGTTTTAGTTTCTTAAAACATACCATGTGGAGTCAGGTCTTGGCCTATTTGATTTCGCCCTTTCCTATTCCATTGTGCTGGTGAGCTCTCACAGCGCCTTACAGAGCCGGCTCTGGGAGTGGCTTCACCATAGTTGCCTCTCCTCATTCCGCTCACATTGCTCACTTACCTCTTTGCCCACAGCATACTGTACACACCTCTACAGAGCACTGACCACTCTCTATCACAATTATTTATTGACATGTGGGTCTCTGATTTTAGATTTAAGAGCACCAATGATTTCTTGGGCTGCCGTGGTAGCTCAGGTGGTAAAGAGTCTGCTGGCATTGTGGGAGACCTGGGTTCAGTCCCAGGGTTGGGAAGATCCCCTGGAGAAGGGAGTGGCATCTTACTCCAGTATTCTTGCCTGGAGAATCCTGTGGACAGAGAAGCCTGGTGGGCTATAGTCCACAGGGTTGCAAAGAGTTGCACACGACTGAGTGAGTAACATACGCACAGTGGTTTCTTAGTCTTCTCTGTATTCCTAGAATACAGTTTATTTCCTAAAATGCAGTCATTGTTTAAAAGTCTTTTTAGTTTCTTAGCAACTGTTCAGAGTCTTACGGTCGTCCTGTTGTTGATTAAATCAGAGGCTCTGAGAGTCATTCATGGATTCAAATGCTGTTAGAGATTCCAAGGTTAAGATTTATGATATTTTGGAGCATGTTCCTGCACAGAAAATTGGTTTGGCCAGATATTTCAGTGTGTTAAAGAGGAATATTTCTAAGGAATCTGATTTAATTAAGGTATATTCCCCATGATTAGCTGCCAGACACTGTAATTACCAGCTTGGACGTGTTACAGGAATGTCTAACACTATAACGTTTTGTAGAGTGGCTTATTTCCCCCCTCATTTTGAAAATGTACAATCATCAGTCAAATTATTTGAAATATTTTACAAATGGGTCATGGATTGATAACTGGATATTCTTCCAGACTGGAGGAAAGAGAATCTTTGCTGACAATGTCTCATCATGCTGTGTGATGTAACAAACAGAAAAAGGAAGGGCTTAATTTCACCAAGTCACCCACTAAGTATTTTGAACCTCTTTTTTAAAAACAATTATGAAGTGGGCTAAGTTACATGGTGAGGATTCAGTGGGATAAAGGGTGAAGAGAAGTATGGGATGTTTAGCAGGACTGGTTGAGAGACATTCTTTAGAGTTGCTATGCTAAATGACGTTAAGGATAAGACAGATACAGTGACCCCTGAGAAGGATGAAATATGATGCTAGCCAATTAAGGCAGAGCAGTCTCTAATTCTTTTTGCAAAATTACTCCACTGCTTTCAAATCTTCTGGAATAGTTAAGCAATTAGAAGGAATCAATAGAGTAGAGTGATTAGAACATTGTTTTGAATTCAATTCTTGACTCATCCACAAATTAAGATTTACTATTTGGAAACTTTAATAAGATGATGGGCATAGATTGTGTGTATACAGTTTTATTCATCCTTAGAACAACCCCATAGAAGCAAAGAAATTGTTTTGTAAGTTTTTGTATTATTTCCATTGCACGGGTGAGTAGACTGAGACTTAGAAAGTTAACTAATGTGTTAAGGTAAGACAGCTTCTAAGTGGCACCTGGATGCAACTCCAGGTTGCTTCTGACATAAACTATGTCACCACACTGCCTCTTAAATTTGTTGAGCTTCACACCCCTTATCAGCGAAACAGAGCTCATGATTTCTCCTCTCTGTCTTGCTGAGAGATTTAAAAGAGATAAAGTGTGAAACGTATTTCACAATAACCAGAAAATCTTGTTAAAAATAAAGAAACTGATCTCCAAGTAAAGTGTGTCTGAGTGTGTGTCTGTGTGTGTGTGTGTGTTTGTGTGTGTGTTTTCTTGTGTCAGTCTAAGTGAACTGTTTTTTACCTGCTCACATGGAGGGGCCAAGGGAAGCTGACTGGTAGCAGGCAGGCAGCCTTGGTTTACATGACTTGGTTTACATGACTCCAGCGCAGGGCTCCAAAACCAGCGAGTGTGCAAATCAGTCAGACCCTGAGCTGCGTGAGCAGGATACACAGTTGGGATGGCGATATGATGAGGTAGCTTGTACCCACTGTTTGTGCCCTTTAAGAAGGCTATAAAGAAAGCAGCAACAACATTCTGCTATTTCTACTATGAAATAATTGCCTGGATTTACACCAGGGAAAAATGGGAAATGGGAAAAAGGACCTGGACTAGAATAAAATATTTGTTTATTTTGCTTCTACTTTATGAATACCCAAAGGCAAACTGGGAAAACTTGTTTGGGAAAACAGCTAAGGTAGTAAAGAAGAGATACTTCTGTTATTTAGGCAGAGGTGTTTCAAAAATTCTCCCTTAATGGTGCCTTAGTCTGTCTCATTCTCTCTCTCTCTCACACACACACACACATACACACACATGCACATACACACAGAATTGCTACAGAATAATTAGGATACAAATTTCACACTATGTCTCAGAGGTAATAATTTAATTAGCTTTCAGTGTTATAGGCTTCCCTGATATCTCAGTTGGTAAAGAATCCGCCTGCAATGCAAGAGACCCCGGTTTGATTCCTGGGTCAGGAAGATCCCCTGGAGAAGGGATACGTTACCCATTCCACTACTCTTGAGCTTCCCTTTTGGCTCAACTGGTTAAGAATCTGCCCACAATGTGGGAGACCTGGGTTGGGAAGATCCCCTGGAGAAGGGAAAGGCTACCCACTCCAGTATTCTGGCTTGGAGAATTCCAAGGACTGTATAGACCGTGGGGTTGCAAAGAGTCAGACACAACTGAGTGACTCTCACTTTCGCTTTCTTTTCAGTGTTACATAGTTGCTAGCTTATGTAGGTTTAGTGATCAGACACACCTAGCGTAAAATCGCAGTTCTACGATCTGTGTTATACTTGGATATTTGATACCCTGAATCTCTAACTTGTTCCATGACTGACCCATGCTGTACTGCTAACTTCATTTTCTTGAATTCCCTGGTCACCAATTTCCCTTCTTTGGGGTTTTTTTTTTTTTCCCTTCTTTTGGTTCCAAATATGTTACCATCTCTCTGAGCTGTCAATCCTGAATACGCTTCTGATTAAATAGCATCTTTCTATTCAGGCTTGATGTAGTCATGTATTGGTGGATTAACACTCAAGATAGAAGGGATAAAGTTGCCAAACTTGAGGTCAAGCCTGAAGGTGGAGCAGCCAGAGAAGCTGTTTTCTAGTAAATGACTGTTTTTTAGTCAAGTGGGACTTTCCAATCACTCAGCATCCCAAAGAGGATGGGCACAGAGAGAATCAGGGCATGAGGCATCACAGTATGCGTGAAGACCAATTAAGAATAGAGGGTAGATATTTGCTACAAAGAGTGGGAGGTACAAACTAGAGCTATTTCTATCCAAAGAAAGCAGCGGTATTTTTTTTTTTAATAGGATTCCTGTGGCCTTCAAATGGTCAGGAATGAAGCAATTAAATAAAAATGTGTGTAGTAGACATCATGGGTTTTTTGAGTAATACTCCATTTCTAGGAATCGCTCCTCCACCCAAGTTTACATTTGCAGTATCAGCAGCTATGTCGTAATTTTTAATTTTTCTCCTTCCCTCAGCCTCTATTATTTGTCCCAGGGAAAATAATGTAACCCAAACTATGCCAAACAATCTCTTCTCCAGGGCACTTGGACTTCGGTTCCAAAGTGTAAGGAAAAATGTGCAGGGTCTATCTTGGATATGGCTCTTGCTATGTACAAGGAGAGAGAAGCCAGTCTTTTGAGAATGAGAAGAATGGACGTGCAAATAAGGAGAGAGAGCAACGTGGTAACTGTAATCTTGAGACACCCCATATATTTTATAATTATTTTTATTTTAGGCTGTTCTAGTTAAATTTGGTAGCTGAAATTAAAAAAAAGAAATTGTCCAACTCTCAACGTGCCAAGCTGAATGTGATCGCTGAGCCTTTGCTGAAGTCATTCTCCTGACTGGGACTTCCTTCCCTCCTCTCCAACTCTGCCTTTGCCTCTGGTAACCCACCCAGTCAAGTGTCTCCTCCTCTGAGAAGTCCTTCCTGAACCTATCTGATGTCAGTCTCCTGGGATGTCTTTTACAGGAAGCTTGATTAAACTCATGGATTGAAAGGAAAATGGCTTTTGGTAATTTGTCTTTTCTTTACTTTGGGTTTGTTCAACCCTTCAGCTTCCCTAAGCAATCCTGACACTGGAGACAGGTTAGTTATGTATTGTGGTGTTGTTTTAGTCGCTAAGTCATGTCCGAATCTTTTGCCACCAGTTGTGTGTTAAAGCCACAGAATTCTGTATCAGAAAAAAAGTACTTTTCTATGTCTTATAATAGAGATTCCCATTATCAAAATATAAAGTAGAACAACTTATTAGAAATATTTCTACTGATCATGAGAAGTAATCATACCTGAAAACCTGCTTTTGGCCAAGTGTGGGTCTAGGTTTATGGTTTTGAAAGACAAGGGAGTATAAAGAGAACTCAAATAATCTACTTGGTCTTGGTAATTAAATAAAACTCAGAGAAATGTAATTAGATCTTTGATGCACATGTAACAGTGTTCAGGGTAGCACTTTTGTCTCAGCCCAGATTTTAAAATGGAAAAAAATACATTGGCTTAAAAGGGGAAGACACTTGAAACACACACACAGAGGCTCAGCTCTGGCTGTGTCTGTGGCAGCGCCATGAATGCAGGGCCCAATGGTGAGTATTAACAATAGGAGAGGAGGCAGAGCAGACGGTCAGCATTCACCCAAATGTCAGGCAGTGGCATCATTAACACAGTGCGGTGTCCAATAACCCTGAGCTCCCCACGGACAGAGACTGTGCAGGAATAATTACTTGGACATCACATGTACTTCATCACTTCCAAATTAGATTTTACTAATCCACCGCTTTATTTTCAGAGTAATCTCATTACTACAATGGTGTTCCTTCTTTTTTTTTTTCCAACGCCTTGGAAGATTTATTGCTTCAAACCAAGAGCAAGATTTAGCGATTGCCCAAGGACATATTATTTTAAGATTTAGACTGATGTGAATGGGGCTGCGGAAATCCATTCCTTCTACTTTTCCTTTTCCCAACAAAGAGTTTATGGTGAAAAACAAATCATAGATCCACACCTTGATATTTTTACAATGATACAAACAAAACCATATTTAAGGGTGCAGCAGATTATTTAGAAAAGAGAATAAGAATAACTGATGACCACATGCAGTCTTTCCTTATAAATTGTGTCCAAGAAAAAGTGTTATCTAGTCTCAGTGGATATTTTGTCAAGCATATTATATTTTTCTCCACTATTAATAAGATTAAACAAATGTTCTTGGCATTTTTTTTCCATTCATGTTGACCCAGTGAAGATGAAGTTAGAGAATGATGAATAATTTCTTCCCTCAAAATACTATAGTGTCTTAAGATCTGCAAATTCTAGACCATGCCAGCCAGGTATTCTTTTGCTCTTCCACAGAGTTAATCTGATATAGCCTGGTTATTTTAACCAACAAAAATATCTCATGGTATCATGTAAAATAAGACAAATTATGATGGAAACTATCAAAAAACATTTTGTTTTTAGACTTATTAATTGCACTCAATATTTTTTGATTATATTCATGCTAATGCACATCATACATAATTTCATGCTTTAATTTCCATATTTGAGAATTTAAAATGTATGATTAAATCTTAAATGAATAAATATAAGTATATAGAGTCACAATAATTAATTGCATTCCTTTTACAGGGAAGTTTTTCACTACAGAAGCATAAATTATCAGGAAAACTGCAAACAAAATGTTTGACTGTAATATAACACTGGTATTACAAAAATAATCAAGATCACCATGATTTCTTTTCCTGGGGCACATAAAAAGTAGTAGGGGAGCCAGAAAATTAGATGCATGGTAATTATTTACCACAAATGAAGTGAACTGAATTACCTTTGAAGGAGTCATGATATTTGATGTGTTCCTAATCCCCTTTTGAGGGGTTTCCCAGTTGGCTCAGTGGTTAAAAAAAAAAAAAAAAGGTCCTCCTGCTAATGCAGGAAACCTGGGTATGATCCCTGGGTCGGGAAGATCCCCTGGAGGTAGAAATGGCAATCCACTCCAGAATTCTTGCCTGGAAAATTCCATGGAAAGAGGAACCTGGTGGGCTGCAGCCCATAGGGTAGCAAAGAGTCGGACACAGACTTCCCTGGTGGTCCAGTGGTTGGGAGTTCGTCTGCCAATGCAGGGCACACGAGTTTAATCCAGGAAGATTCCACATGCAACTCAAGAGTAACCCCCCCTCACCACAACTAGACAAAGTCCACGTACAGCATCAAGGACCCAGTGTAGCCGAAAGCAAATTAAGAGAAAGAGTTGGACACGCTAGAGCATGCACACATGCAATTCTCCTTTCAGGGATCCAGCCTTTCCCTTGGGCTATGTCCTTTCTGTGTATTCCTAGTTCAGTTCAGTCGCTCAGACGTGTCCGACTCTTTGCGACCCCATGAACTGCAGCACGCCAGGCCTCCCTGTCCATCACCAGCTCCCGGAGTTCACTCAGACTTATATCCATCGAGTCAGTGATGCCATCCAGCCATCTCATCCTCTGTCATCCCCTTCTCCTCCTGCCCCCAATCCCTCCCAGCATCAGATCTTTTCCAATGAGTCAACTCTTCATATGAGGTGTCCAAAGTACAGGAGTTTCAGCTTTAGCATCATTCCTTCCAAAGAACACCCAGGACTGATCTCCTTTAGAATGGACTGGTTGGATCTTGCAGTGTATTCCTAGGGATTTGTCAACTAATTACCACCATATGCCCTATACTCATAGTGTTAGTTAGTATCTTCTCCGCTAGAGGAGGAAATAGAAATCTTGGGAAACCCCAGCTTTTGATCCTGAGTCAGCCAGTAACTGATGTTTTGATCTCTGGAAGAGCTCATAATATCCACAGGCTTCAATCTCCATATCTATATGATGAAGATTTGAATTCACGAAGCCCTAGGGATGTTTGAAGTTATGAGAGTTCATGAACTTAGTTGTCTTCCTGATTATCTCCCCTGTATTTCATAGGTATAGTTAAAAACCATCAAGATGAAGGAAGAGGAGAAGAGGAGAATCAACAGTAACTTGAGGACCTGATATCTGGCATTGATGCTTCACAGAAACATAGAGGCAAAGATTATACCCAGGAGTATTCTGCCGGGTATATTAACCTTCACGTAGTGCATACATACGGTAGAGATGAAATTCTAACACAAGCCTAAAACACCACTGATGGCGTTTCAGGTACCTAAGATAAGACTGAGAATAATAATTTGGGATAGAGAACACTTCCTGCAATCTGTGGACAGGCACTTTTAAAATTTTTATTTAGAGTATAATTGCTTTGTGAGGTTGTGCTCATTTCTGCTGTATAATGAAGTGAATCAGCTATGTGTGTAACACATATACCCTCCCTCTTGGATCTCCCTCTGATCTCCCTCCCCTTCATCCTACCCCTCTAGGTCATCAGGTACCAGGTCGAGCGCCCTGTGCTACGAAGCAGGTTCCCATTAGCCACCCATTTACATGTGCTAGTGTCTATCTGTCAATGGTACTCTCTCAATTCATTCAACTCTCCCCTTCCCTTGCTGTGTCCAAATGTCCACTCTCTACATCTGCATCTCTATTCCTGCCCTGGAACTGGGTTCCTCTGTACCATTTTTCTAAATCCCATATATATGCATTAATAAGCAAGACTTGTTTTTCTCTTTCTGACTTATTTTACTCTCTGATAGACTCTAGGTCCATCCACATCTCTATAAATAACTCAATCTTTTCCTTTTCTATGGATGAATAGCATTGCATTGTACATATGTCCCACACCTTCCTTATCCATTCATCTGTTGATGGATATCTACGTTACTTCTATATCCTGATGCTGGTAACAGTGCTGCAATGAATATTGGGGTGCATGTATTTTTTGCATTATGGTCTTCTCAGGGTATATGCCCAGATGTGAGACTGCTGAGTCATATGGTAGCTCTATTTTTAGTTGTTTAGGGAAACTTCATACTGTTCTCCGTAATGCCTGTATCAGGCCAAGGCTGACCCCGTACATAGAAAATAACCAGGTTGCAGACGTGAAGAACATAAAGAAAAACAAACATCTAACAGCAAAAACTGAGGAAAGCCTTTGGCTGAGAATGCCTTCTTTCTGGAAGGTGATTTTCTTTTATTCCTAAGGTACATTTATTCTTTGTATCTTTAAAGATTATACTGTCTTCCACCTAAAAACATCAAGCTGACAGCATAGGACAAAACCAGAGGGCTGGCTGAAGTCTGGTGAGGAAGGAGGCCTGTTCAAAACAGTTTGATGATCCCCCAGTTTTCTGATACTCTGTAGCCCCAACAAATGAGTTGCCTGCATGTGTTCATTTCTGTCTGGTTGCTATGGTAATACAGCTCAGCTCTTTTCTGAATTTTTACCCTTTAGTAAATGTGTTACTTTAAAAAAGGTGGTTTTTTTTGCCAGCTTCAGGGGAGGTGGTGGCAACTATTTGAGCTGCTAGCACCTAAGCAATGGCACCCCACTCCAGTACTCTTGCCTGGAAAATCCCATGGACGGAGGAGCCTGGTGGGCTGCAGTCCATGGGGTCGCTAAGAGTCAGACACAACTGAGAGACTTGACTTTCACTTTTCACTTTCGTGCATTGGAGAAGGAAATGGCAACCCCCTCAGTGTTCTTGCCTGGAGAATCCCAGGGGCGGCAGAGCCAGGTGGGCTGCCATCTATGGGGTCACACAGAGTCAGACACGACTGAAGTGACTTAGCAGCACCTAAGCAGATGTGACCAAGCCACAACTAGGGAAGAGGAAGGGGTCAGAGATCCATGAGAGGTGGGAGGGGTGTCAAATCCTAGCTACGGGTGGTTGCATCCAACTGAGGTGTCAGAGCCAAGGAGACTGAACAGGAGATGAGACGGAGAAACCAGGGCTCATGGGCAAAAATTTCAAACATAGATAAGAGTTCAGTATTCTTCTGAGGAATCCTTTGAATGATTGCAGGTCTGTAAAAGAAACCTGACTTTTCCCAAAGGCACACTGCTTATTTAAAAATTAAATAAATTTTAATTTTAAAAGGACTATAATTATAGAGCAGTTGCAAAAATAACCCAGAGAATTCCTGTATACCTCTTATATTACTTTTCTACAGATATTATAGCAAATTGTCACAAACTCTGTGGCTTGAAACTAAATAAATTTATAATTCTTGAGGTCAGAAATGTAGCTAATTGGGTAAAATTAAGGTGCCGACTAGTCTGTGTTCCTTCTGGGAGCCCTGAAAAATTCAGATCCTTGCCTTTTTCCATACATCCTCAATGCGTGGTCACTTTGCATCTTCAAAGCCAGCAATGCCCAATCTTGTCTTTCTTTTACTGCATAGCTGACTGGCTCTTCTATCTGCCTTTTCTTCTTTTAAGGACCCTTGTGATCATACCATATCCAGCTGGATAACCCAGGTTTTTTCCCCATTATAAGATCAATTTATTAGCATCCCGAACTCCATTTGTTATACAATTTACCATAATCACAGCTTCCAGAACTTGGAACATGGGCTTTTTGGTAAGTCATTATTCTGCCTACCACATCCCTTATCCACTTCCTCCATTGTTAACACATTATATTACCCTGTCTGGTATATGTGCCAAAACCAAGAAACTGACCCTGGTACATTATTGTTAACTAAACTTTTAATTGATTTGGATATTTTACTAATTTTTTATTACTATCCTTTTCCCCTCTCAAGAGCCAGTTTAGTATACCATACCGTATCTGGTTATCATGTCTTCCCAGTTTCCTCTAGTCTGTGACAATCTGAGTCTTTCTTTGCTTTTCTTGACCTTCACAATTTGAGGAGTACCATAGAAGACAGATTTTTGATAGTTTGTTCCTACGTTTGAGTACATCACATTTCTTTTTACAGCCAATAAACAAAGACAGAGAGGCAAAATCTTTGCTTAGCTTGCCAGAGCATTAGATTCCAGTTTTGCAAACTTTTCAGAGAAAACTGCTATCATTATGATTGGACTCCTCAAAGTAGTGTCCAATTGTTGGTTCAAGAAGATAAAGTTCTAGGGGCCAAAAGCAAGACTTCATGGATTCTCCTCCATTCTTTATAGAAATACAGATGCTTACCGTGAATGTCATAGCATGATATAATGCAAAGAGAACAGCCAGAAAGTATAAGGGATCAGAAAGTATAAGATTTTTTTTTCTTGTTACTGTTGCTGATATTCTCATGATTATTCTGAAAAAGCTTACTGATAAAAATTTGGGAAATGCAAAAAGAAAAAAAAAAACCCAAAGATTTAAAACCAAATGCAAACCATTTAGAAAAAACCCTATGAACACTGTGTTGTATATTGTTTCTGAAAGAAATAGTTGATTTATAATAATTAAAATTATAATTGAAAGTGATAGTCACTCAGTTGTGTCTGACTCTTTGCCACCCGATGGACTGTAGCCTGCCAGGCTCCTCTGTCCATGGGATTTCTCAGGCAAGAATACTGGAGTGAGTAGACATTTTCTTCTCCAGGGCCAACCTAGGGATTGAACTGGTATTTCCCATATTGCAGGCAGATTCTTTACCATATAAGCCACCAGGGAAGCTTATAATTATCTAATAATTTCATAATATATAAGTGATATAATAATTAAGATTTGAATTTTTAAACTTAATTTCATCTTGAGTTTCTAGATGTACTATAATTTTTTGGAACATTTAAATAGGCATTGACCTTATCTCCAAGTTCACTGACATGAAGATAAAGTTAACTAAAATTTTGTGAACATATATAACGATTTTATTAGGATACACTCTCAGTGAAAATTTTCTGATAGTTTATGTTGAGTTAGCAGCAACTCAGAGGCTTATGATACTGGTTCACAACAGTGCATCATCAGTGGTTGCCTGAGTTCTTCTCCATGTCATCTTCACTCTGGAACCAGGCTGTCAGAGCAGTCACTATCTTAGGCACTGCTGGTTGTTGAGGCAGTAAGGAGAGAGTAGCAAAACACATGATGACTTTTAAAGTTTCTTTTTATCTCACTAAAATCCTTCAGCCAAATCAACTCACATGGCCAAGTCTAACTTCAAGGAGGCAATAGCCAGGACATGGAAACAACCTAGATGTCCATCAGCAGATGAATGGATACGAAAGCTGTGGTACATATACACAATGGAGTATTACTCAGCCATTAAAAAGAATACATTTGAATCAGTTCTAATGAGGTGGATGAAACTGGAGCCAATTATACAGAGTGAAGTAAGCCAGAAAGAAAAACACCAATACAGTATACTAACACATATATATGGAATTTAGAAAGATGGTAATGAAGACCCTGTATGCAAGACAGCAAAAGAGACACAGATGTGTAGAGCAGACTTTTGGACTCTGAGGGAGAGGGTGGGATGATTTGGGAGAATGGCATTGAAACATGCATACTATCATGTAAGAAACGAATCGCCAGTCTATGTTCGATGTAGGATGCAGGATGCTTGGGGCTGGTGCACGGGGATGATCCGGACGGATGATGTGGGGTGGGAGGTGTATGCCAAAACCAATACAGTATTATAAAGTAAAATAAAGTAAAAATAAAAATTAAAAAAAATAACTTCAAGGAGGCAGAAAACTACACTCATCCCATGGAGAGAAATACATTGTCAAATGGTCCTTCAGAATAACTTTACCAATTTACATTTCCACCATAAGATATGCAAGAGGTGACTTCCATTTAATTTTGTTTTTAAATGGGGAATCTATTTCATAATTATCTATAGACTATCAGATGTTTAAGCCAGTATAATAGTAAAAAAATAGGTTCTACAGCAATGTTATACACAGAAGACTAAAGTATAGAAGAATAATCAGAGCATTGCAGTCAAGAAAATTCTGGTCCCATAGAGGTTATAGTGCTAACCTAAATAAGTTAGACAGAGAGCAATAAATATGGTGTGTTTTCACTTATATGTGGAATCAAAAAAAAAAAAAAAGCATGAACAAACATAAAAAAAAACTAAAACAGACTCAGAGGTACAGAGAACAAACAGGTGGTTGTCAGAAGTAGAGTAAGGGGATGTGGAAAAAGGAATTGATGTTTCTCAGTCGCTAAGTCGTGTCTGAATATTTGTGACCCCATGGACTGCAGCACGCCAGCCTGCCTTGTTTTTCACTGTCTTCTGGAGTTTGCTCAAACTCACGTCCATTGAGTCAGTGACACCATCCAACCATCTCATCCTCTATCACCCCCTGCTCCTCCTGCCCTCAATATTTCCCAGCATCAAGATCTTTTCCAGTGAGTCTGCTCTTCACATCAGGTGGCCAAGTATTGGAGTTTCAGTTTCAGAATCAATCGTTTCGATGAATGTTCAGGATTTATTTCCTTTAAGATTGACTGGTTTGATCCCCTTGCAGTCCAAGGGACTCTCAAGACTCTTCTCTAGCACCACAGTTCAAAAGCATCCATTCTTCAGTGCTCAGCCTTCTTTATGGTCCAACTCTCACATTCATACATTATTACCAGAAAAAACCATAGCTTTGACTAGGCAGACTTTTATTGTCAAAGTGGTCTCTGGTTTTTAATATGCTGTCTAGGTTTGTCATAGCTTTTCTTCCAAGAAGCAAGCATCTTTTATTTTCATGGCTGCAGTCACTGTCTGCAATGATTTTGGAGCCCAGGGGGAAAAAAGTCACTATTTCCATTTTTTCCCCATCTATTTGCCAAGAAGTGATGGGAACAGATGCCGTGATGTTCATTTTTTAGAATGTAGAGTTTTAAACCAGCTTTTTCACTCTCCTCTTTCACTTTTCATCAAAAGGCTCTTTAGTTCCCCTTAGCTTTCTGCCATTACAGTGGTATCATCTGCATATCTGAGATTATTGATATTTCTCCATGAAATCTTGATTCCAGCTTGTGATTCATCCAGTCCATTATTTCTCATGATGTACTCTGCATATAAGTTAAAAAAGCAAGGTGGCAATATACAGCCTTGACATGCTCCTTTCCCAATTTGGAACCAGTCTGTTGTTCCATGTCTGGTTCTAACTGTTGCTTCTTGACCTGCATACAGGTTTCTCAGGAGACAGATAAGGTCTGGTAGTCCCATCCTTGAAGAATTTTCCAGTTTGTTGTGATCCACACAGTCAAAGGAAAAGGGATTAAGAGGTCCAAACTTCTAGACACAAAATAATAAGCCACAGGAATATAATGTACAACATAGGGAATATAGTCAATAATATTATAATAACTTAGTATGGTGACAGGTGATAATGACGATAGTTTTGTGGTATATAAAAATGTTGAATCACTATTTAGTGCACCTAAAAGTAATATAGATGTAAGTCAATTATATTTCAGTTTTTTAAAAAAGAAAAGAATAGTCTGTGTATCAGTCATAATGTCTCCATTTGTTAAAGGATTATAATGTCAATTCTGCAGGACTATTATGAAGCTTTAATGAAATAAACTCTACACATGGACATCACTAGATGGTCAACACTGAAATCAGATTGATTGTATTCTTTGCAGCCAAAGATGGGGAAGCTCTATACAGTCAGCAAAAACAAGAACAGGAACTGACTATGGCTCAGATCATGAACTCCTTTATTGCCAAATTCAGACTTAAATTGAAGAAAGTAGGGAAAACCGCTAGACCATTCAGGTATGACCTAAATCAAATCCCTTACGATTATACAGTGGAAGTGAGAAATAGATTTAAGGGAATAGATCTGATAGAGTGCCTGATGAACTATGGACGGAGGTTCGTGACATTGTCCAGGAGACAGGGATCAAGACCATCCCCATGGAAAAGAAATGCAAAAAAGCAAACTTGCTGTCTGGGGAGGCCTTACAAATAGCTGTGAAAAGAAGAGAAGTGAAAAGCAAAGGAGAAAAGGAGAGATATAAGCATCTAAATGCAAAGTTCCAAAGAATAGCAAGGAGAGATAAGAAAGCCTTCCTCAGAGATCAATGCAAAGAAATAGAGGAAAACAACAGAATGGGAAAGACTAGAGGTCTCTTCAAGAAAATTAAAGAACCAAGGGAACATTTCATGCAAAGATGGGCTTGATAAAGGACAGAAATGACATGGACCTAACAGAAGCAGAAGATATTAAGAAGAGGTGGCAAGAATACACAGAAGAACTGTACAAAAAAGTCTTCAAGACCAAGATAATTAAGATGGTGTGATCACTCACCTAGAGCCAGACATCCTAGAATGTGAAGTCAAGTGGGGCTTAGAAAGCATCACGATGAACAAAGCTAGTGGAGGTGATGGAATTCCAGTTGAGCTATTTCAAACCCTGAAAGATGATGCTGTGAAAGTGCTGCACTCAATATGCCAGCAAATTTGGAAAACTCAGCAGTGGCCACAGGACTGGAAAATGTCAGTTTTCATTCCAATCCCAAAGAAAGGTAATCCCAAAGAATGCTCAAACTACCACACATCTCACATGCCAGTAAAGTAATGCTCAAAATTCTCCAAGACAAGCTTCAGCAATACGTGGACCGTGAATGCCAGATGTTCAAGCTGGTTTGAGAAAAGGCAGAGGAACCAGAGATCAAATTGCCAACATCAGCTGGATCATGGAAAAGGCAAGAAAGTTCCAGAAAAACATCTATTTCTGCTTTATTGACTATGCCAAAGCCTTTGACTGTGTGGATCACAATAAACTGTGGAAAATTCTGAAAGAGATGCAAATACCAGACCACCTGACCTGCCTCTTGAGAAACCTGTATGCAGGTCAGGAAGCAACAGTTAGAACTGGACATGGAACAACAGACTGGTTCCAAATAGGAAAAGGAGTATGTCAAGGCTGTATGTTGTCACCTGCTTCTTTAACTTATATGCAGAGTACATCATGAGAAATGCTGGGCTGGATGAAACACAAGCTAGAATCAAGATTGCTGGGAGAAATATCAATAACCTCAGATATGTAGATGACCCCACCCTTATGGCAGAAAGTGAAGAGGAACTAAAAAGCCTCTTGATGAAAGTGAAAGGAGAGTGAGAAAGTTGGCTTAAAGCTCAACGTTCAGAAAATGAAGATCATGGCATCTGGTCCCATCACTTCATGGCAAATAGATGGGGAAACAGTGGAAACAGTGGAAACAGTGGCCGACTTTATTTTTCTGGGCTCCAAAATCACTGCAGATGGTGACTGCAGCCATGAAATTAAAAGACGCTTACTCCTTGGAAGAAAAGTTATGATCAACCTAGATAGCATATTCAAAAACAGAGACATTACTTTGCCAACAAAGGTCCATCTAGTCAAAGCTATGGTTTTTCCAGTGGTCATGTATGGATGTGAAAGTTGGACTGTGAAGAAAGCTGAGTGCAGAAGAATTGATGCTTTTGAACTGTGGTGTTGGAGAAGACTCTTGAGAGTCCCTTGGACTGCAAAGAGATCCAACCAGTCCATTCTGAAGGAGTTCAGTCCCGGGTGTTCTTTGAAAGGACTGATGCTAAAGCTGATACTCCAATACTCTGGCCACCTCATGCGAAGAGTTGACTCATTGAAAAAGACTCTGATGCTGGGAGGGATGGGGGACAGGAGGAAAAGGGGATGACAGAGGATGAGATGGCTGGATGGCATCACCGACTTGATGGACATGAGTTTGGGTGAACTCCGGGAGTTGGTGATGGACTGGGAGGCCTGCTGTGCTCTGATTCATGGGGTCGCAAAGAGTTGGACATGACTTACAGACTGAACTGAACTGAACTGAACTGAATGAAATAAATCATGTAGGATATACAATACTGAAAAAATATTTATCATTAATGGTAGGCAGTAAATATTGAATGAATCCTATCATCATTGCCATTTGAAAACAATCATTAAGTTTATAAAATCGATATTCCAAGTTCCAAATTTTTAAAGCTTATCTGTCTTTTGTGGACTTTGCTTTGACTTGGAGACTATTAAGCATGTCTTTATAGCTTTGTTTAAAATAACATTTATTAAGCACTACAGCCAATATTTCTTTGAAGAACAGAGAAATGATTTTAACTGAAGACATTTTATTCATTAAATGTGTCACTTAGTAAAAAGAGAACTGTTGAATTCTTCATGCATAATTTGTCCTTAGTAACTTTACACAGTAGTGCACAGGATACATTATTCATTATAACTTTCATGATTTTCCCCTTTTGCTATTTTAGGAAGGGTTGGTGCAGATCACAGATGTCAAAGCTAGAGGAGAAAATGGAATCTGTTTGAATGAACTTTCTTAATTGCTTTTTAAATTTACTCATTTATTCAGCTCACATGTACCAAACACTTATTAGTCTTCCAGGCTCTACACTCAATTTTTGATATGCATTGTCTTATGGAATCCTCCTAATAAGTTCATGAAATAGATATTGTGGTTATTTTAATTTTTACCAAATATGAAACACATTTAGTGAGTTTAAGCAACTTACCTAAGACCACAGAAGGGAATTGGCTGACCCAGAACTAAAACTAAGAGCATATGCCTTCAGAAAGCATACTTTTAATCATCAAGGTAGGCTGTCACAAGACACATGGGGAAGAGTAAATAAAATCTGTAGAAGCTACATGAATATGGTGTGACAGAGCTAAATATTATTCCAAGTTTTGACTCTGGTTACCCTGGAAATTATGAGTTACTGAACTGAATTCACATCACTCAAGAGAAATGTTTAATTTGGTATGTTTCTGAAGATACAATCAAGGCAACTACTGCATTTACACTCAAACTATATTTATACTAAGTACTTGTGTAAAAGTTTTTTATATGGAATTTAGAAAGATGGTAATGATAACCCTGTATGCGAGACAGCAAAAGAGACACAGATGTATAGAACAGTCTTTTGGACTCTGTGGGAGATGGAGAGGGTGGGATGATTTGGGAGAATGGCATTGAAATATGTATAATATCATATATGAAACGAGTCCCCAGTCCAGGTTCAATGCATGATACTGGATGCTTGGAGCTGGTGCATTGGAATGACCCAGAGGGATGGTACAGGGAGGGAGATGGAAGGGGGGTTCAGGATGGGGAACACCTGTATACCTGTGGCGGATACATGTTGATGTGTGGTAAAACCAATACAATATTATAAAGTAATTAACCTCCAATTAAAATAAATAAATTTATATTTTTTAAAAAGGGAAATAAAAGTGAAGTGAAGAAAAAAATAGTTGCTTTTCTTAGGTGTTTTATCTGTTCATATTAGTACAGATAAAAGTCTAAGGAGAGTTGTACATAGAATTAGCTTTTATAAGCTCACTATTAATCTAATGTTGTTTAGTCACTAAGTCGTATCTGACTCTTTTGCGACCCCATAGACTATAGCCCGCCAGGTTCCTCTGTCCGTAGGATTCGCCAGGCAAGAATACTGAAGTGGGTTGCCATTTCCTTCTCCAGGAAATCTTCCTGACCTAGGGATCAAACCTGTGTCTTCTGCATTTGTAGGTGGATTCTTTACCACTGTCCCATCAGAAATGCTCATTAACCTTACTACCAAGAGTAAAGTTCTTGGATGAAAGTTTCAAGCAATATAAAACCCAGGGTTGTGCTTTCTTATCTATTCTCCTATTGAATGTATATATTAAGGACTTGGCATTTCTGTATTAAATAGATGCATACCATTCTGCCACTGAGAATAGGAAAGATAAATATTTTTCTCTATGACAATAATATGATTATCAGCATCATACTAAGGTTTGCCTTAGAAAGCAATAGGTTATAAACTTTAACTATTTTCAGAAAGAATGATTCAAGTTTCTAAAACTAAATTTTTTATGACAGAAGTCTCCCAATATTCAATTGACTTACTTTTAACAATTTGATACAGAAGAACTGTACAAAAAAACTTTCATAACCCAGATAATCACGATGGTGTGATCACTCACCTAGAGCCAGACATCCTGGAATGTGAAGTCAAGTGCGACTTAGGAAGCATCACTATGAACAAAGCTAGTGGAGGTGATGGAATTACAGTTGAGCTATTTCAAATCCTGGAAGATGATGCTGTGAAAGTGCTGCACTCAATATGTCAGCAAATTTGGAAAACTCAGCAGTGGCCACAGGCCTGGAAAAGGTCAGTTTTCATTCCAATCCCAAAGAAAGGCAATCCCAAAGAATGCTCAAACTACTGCACAATTGCACTCTTTGCACACGCTAGTGAAGTAATGCTCAAAATTCTCCAAGCCAGACTTCAACAATGCGTGAACCATGAACTTCCAGATAGTCAAGCTGGTTTTAGAAAAGGCAGAGGAACCAGAGCTCAAATTGCCAACATCCACTGGATTATTGAAAAAGCAAGAAAGTTCCAGAAAAACATCTATTTCTGCTTTATTGACTATGCCAAAGCCTTCGACTGTGTGGATCACAATAAACTGTGGAAAATTCTGAAAGAGATGGGAATACCAGACCACCTGACCTGCCTCTTGAGAAACCTGTATGCAGGTCAGGAAGCAACAGTTAGAACTGGACATGGAACAACAGACTGGTTCCAAAAGGAAAAGGAGTATGTCAAGGCTGTATATTGTCACCCTGCTTATTTAACTTCTATGCAGAGTACATCATGAGAAATGCCAGGCTGGATGAAACACAAACAGATCAAGATTGCCGGGAGAAATATCAATAACCTCAGATATGCAGATGACACCACCCTTATGGCAGAAAGTGAAGAGGAACTGAAGAGATTCTAGATGAAAGTAAAAGAGGAGAGTGAAAAAGTTGGCTTAAAGCTCAACATTCAGAAAACTAAGATCATGGCATCTGGTCCCATCACTTCATGGCAAGTAGATGGAAAAACAGTGGAAACAGTGGAAGACTATTTTTTTGGACTACAAAATCACTGCAATGGTGACTGCAGCCATGAAATTAAAAGACACTTACTTCTTGGAAGAAAAGTTACCAACATAGACAGCATATTAAAAAGCAGAGACATTACTTTGCCAACAAAGGTCCATCTAGTCAAGACAATGGTTTTTCCAGTAGTCATGTACGGATGTGAGAGTTGGACTATAAAGAAAGGTGAGTGCCGAAGAATTGGTGCTTTTGAACTGTGGTTTTGGAGAAGACTCTTGAGAGTCCCTTGGACTGTAAGGAGATCTAACCAGTCCATCCTAAAAGATACCAGTCCTGGGTGTTCATTGGAAGGACTGATGCTGAAGCTGAAACTCCAATACTTTGGCCACCTGATGCAAAGAGCTGATTCATTTGAGAAGATCTTGATGCTGGGAAAGATTGAGGGCAGGAGGAGAAGGGGATGACAGAGGATGAGATGGTTGGATGGCTTCACCAACTCAATGGGCATGAGTTTGGGTAAACTCTGGGAGTTGGTGATGGACAGGAAGGCCTGGCGTGCTGCGATTCATGGGGTCACAAAGATTGGACATGACTGAGCGACTGAACTGAAGTGAACACGAGTTCAAATCTCTCAGCTACTAAAGAAGTACATTTCACAATTAATTTACCTCAGAGGGATCACCAGTAAGTTGCTTTATTGTGAATTTTTTATGACAATGGTGAGTGATTAGTCACACCTGTTTCAAAAAATCTCCAGTCATATTGAATAGTGTAGAACATTAAGCCTTGGTTACTCATTTATTTATGTGGAGCCAAGTCTCTAAGGCTTCCCTTGTGGCTCAGTGGGTAAAGCGTCTGCCTACAATGCGGGAGACCTGGGTTTGATCCCTGGCTTGGGAAGATCCCCTGGAGAAGGAAATGGCAACCCACTCCAGTACTCTTGCCTGGAAAATCCCATGGATTGAGAAGCCTGGTAGGCTACAGTCCATGGGGTCACAAAGAGTCAGACACGACTGAGTGACTTTCCCTTCCCTAAGTCTCTTTCCTAAGGAAAATTTGGCATTTCCTCAGTCCTAGGCATTTTTGAGCAACCTCTGTTAAGATGTATCCTGGCCAAATAGCCAAACATGCTAGGTAGGATCCTCATCTTTCCTCCCTTGTACGTAAACCTTACCCCGATCAAGGGTGATTAGAAATATATGGAATTGTTCTTAATTTAAATTGTCTGCCCTCCAGGCTTACTAAAGAGTATTACCTCAAAGTAACTGCCTCCAATCTCTTAGCATGTTTCTGGGTGTGTATATATACTCTCTCTCTCTCTATATATATATATATATATATATGCATGTGTATGTACACACACATATATATACACACACATTTATATGCCTATATATAAATGTAAGAGGAGCCAGCCCACGTCTCTTAAGTCTCCTGCATTGGCAGGTGAGTTCTTTACCACTAAGGCCACCTGGGAAGCTTATATATACATATATATATATATACACACACACATATATATAAAGCCTATTTTAAAGTAATTTTTGGAAACAATGAAGAAAATAGTGATACACGTGCAAATATAAATAACATGGTGAAGTGTGAGGTGACCTTATAAGTCAAATACTTGAACTGTTATAAGTATAACAGTAAAATGATCAGAAATAGGTTTGTCAACTCAAAGCGAATGAGTTGCAATGGAAAATGAATTAGGTTGCAATTGGGATGATCCCAGTGGAAAATGAGAAGAAAATTCGCTAGGGGGAGTAAGAGGGAAAGATTGAAGGGAAGTATTTGCAGAGGCAGAATCTCTAGGATGGGTGATTGGCCTTGAAAGCAGGAGGGAGAGGGAGACAGTCATGGTGACTTCAACATCTGGGTGAATGGCCACTTTCAAGGTAGAATACTGGAAGAGAAGAAAATTTATCGATGAGGGGGGAAAAGATGCTGAGGTCATGAACTGATTTTCGAATATCTTGAGTATGATTTTGTATGATTTTGTTCCTGAGTCCAAACTCACTCTGCTTGCCACATGATAGACCAGTAAGTAAGGAAAACAATACTGAGGCAAAAGATAATGACTTTATTTGGAAAGCTGGCAGACCAACAGCATAGCAGACTAGTGTCTCGAAATAACCATCTTATCAGGGCCTGGATGCTAATTTCTTTTATAGAACACAGCAAGGGTATGAGGTGAGGAAGTAAAGTTAAAAGGCTTTTAGTCTTGCAAATTTCGGAGAAGACAATGGCAACCCACTCCAGTACTCTTGCCTGGAAAATCCCATGGGCAGAGGAGGCTGCAGTCCATGGGGTCACAAAGAGTCAGACATGACTGAGCGACTTCACTTTCACTTCTCACTTTCATGCATTGAAGAAGGAACTGGCAACCCACTCCAGTGTTCTTGCCCTGAGAATCCCAGGGATGGGGGAGCCTGGTGGGCTGCCGTCCATGGGGTCGCACAGAGTCGGACATGACTGAAGCGACTTAGCAGCAGACTTAGCCGCAGTCTTGCAAATATCTCCTGGAATGGCCTGCCTCTGGGAGCAGATGTGTTAATTTCTTCTTTCTTGCAGCCATTCACAAGTGGACAGGGTCAGGATGTTTCCCTGAAGAGAAGCACCTTGGTTTGGCATTCAGGCAGAGGAGTAGGGTTTCCTGAGTCAGGCCGTTATGTATAGACAGTATCCTTTAAGCAAATAAAAGCAACAGGAAACAGACATTACAATAAAAGAACAGGTACACTTACTAAACAAAAGAGAATACATCTGAGTGTGAAAGGATGAGTAGAAACAACACTAGAGGAGGAATAAACAGAAATTGTTTCATCCCATCTTCTGAGTAGGAGGGACGATTGCTATATGTGTGTCCAAGCTTGTTGTTCAGTTGCATGTTCGTGATGCAAGAGGAGACTTGATAACCACTTACCTGATGCTGTATATGGAGGTAGTGTTGTCGACTAAAAAGACGCACAATGTGAGGGTTTTGAGTTAACTTTTACTTGGGGCAAAATGAGGACTGCAACCCAGGAGACATCACCTCATATAGCTCTGAGAGACTGCTCCAAAGAGGCAGTGAGGGAAGGCCAATGTATAAGATTTTGGTGAAGGGGAAGTTCAGTGCAGTCAAACACTCGTTTTACAAAGGTGATCTGCCAGTCACGAGGAGCGGATGTCACCATGAAGGGATCGAGTGCTTTTCTAGATAAGAGGAGATGCCAGGACTGAGATCATGAAATCTTCTCCTGAAAATATCTAACATCTAAAGACCTATCCCACCAGTTTCCCTGGACCACAGATTGCCTCACTCTGCACCCTAAATGCCCTTCAGGGGTTGTTGGTCAGCAGCTGCAGCAGTACAGGCAGAAGACAAATGCCACTGTTGTTGCTGTTGTTCAGTTGCTGGCAAATGCTCTTGGCAAGCGCCAGTTTGTAGTCGACAGGCAGGTGCCAATTGGCAGTTGACAATGTAAAATTATTTATGTGTATGTTGTGCTAGAGGTTTCAGAGGGAGAAGGAAATGGCAACCCACTCCAGCATTCTTGTCAAGAGAATCCCATGGACAGAGGAGTCTGGTGGGCGGCTGTCCATAGGGTCATACAGAGTTGCACATGACTGAAGCGACTTAGCATGCGTGCATGCATTGGAGAAGGAAATGGCAACCCACTCCAGCATTCTTGCCTGGAGAATCCCAGGGACAGAGGAACCTGGTGGGCTGCCATCTCTGGGGTCGCACAGAGTCGGACATGACTGAAGCAACTTAGCAGCAGCAGCCACAGCGGCAGCAACAAGTTTCAGAAGGCCCTGAGCAAAGTGTTCCCTCTACTCCAAACTCTCCTTTCCTACTGCCACCACTCCTGCTCAGAACCTTAGAAACACAAAACTATAGTCTTCAAAAGGATCCTTTGAGGTCGTCCCTTCCAATCTCTTCTATTTTATGATGAGAAATCGAGACAGAAAGAGGCTAAGTGGCATGTCCAAGGCAAAAGATTAGATAGATAGGGAGCCTAGGAAGAGCCCCTGGTCTCATTTCTCCCTGCCACCCTCTCAGATATCTGTACAGACAGTCCCTGATTTATGATTTGTCCCGTGATGATGTGAAAGCAATATGCATTCAGTAGAAATCACGCTTCAGATTTTGAAATTTTATCTTTTCCCCAGGCTAGCAATATGCAGTCATTCTCACTTATGATGCTGGGCAGTGGAAGCAGTCACACCTCCAGGTCAGCCACAGGATCATGAGGGCAAACAACTGGTAACACTAACAACTATCCTGTATCCATACAACCATTCTGGTTTTCTTTCTCGGTACAGTATTCAATCAATTTCATGAGATATTCGACACTCTATTATAAAATAGGATGTTTGGGGTTAGATGATTTTGCCTGACTCTAGTCTAATGCAAGGAGATCCAACCAGTCCATCCTAAGGGAGATCAGTCCTGGGTGCTCATTGGAAGGACTGATGATGAAGCTGAAACTCCAATACTTGGCCACCTCATGAGAAGAGTTGACTCATTGGAAAAGACTCTGATGCTAGGAGGGATCGGGGGCAGGAGCAGAAGGGGACAACAGAGGATAAGATGGTTGGATGGCATCACTGACTTGATGGACATGAGTCTGAGTGAACTCCGGGAGTTGGTGATGGACAGGGAGGCCTGGCGTTCTGTGATTCATGGGGTCGCAAAGAGTCGGACACGACTGAGCTACTGAACTGAACTGAACTGAGGCTAATGTAAGTGTTCTGAGCACTTTTAAGATAGGCTAGGCTAAGTTGTTATGTGCAGTATGTTAGGTGTATTAGATGTATTTTCAACTTAATATTTTCAGCTTATAACAGCTTTGCTGCTGCTGCTAAGTCGCTTCAGTCATGTCCAACTCTGTGCGACCCCATAGAGGGCAGCCCATCAGGCTCCCCCGTCCCTGGGATTCTTCAGGCAAGAACACTGGAGTGGGTTGCCATTTCCTTTTCCAGTGCATGAAAGTGAAAAGTGAAAGCGAAGTCGTTCAGTCATGTCCGACTTCTAGCAACCCCATGGACTGCAGCCTACCAGGCTCCTCTGTCCATGGGATTTACCAGGCAAGAGTACTGGAGTGGGTTGCCATTGCTTTCTCCGTATAACAGCTTTATGGGGGTATAATCCCATGGTAATTCAAGGAAGACCTGTATGTTTTCTCAACTGGTCTGCAATGCCTGATCTCTTCTTTTATCAATTTATGTTTTCTAAGGCCATTGAGGTTTTAGACTTCAATCTCTATTCATAAGATTTCCATCCTTTCTCAGTGCCTGCAAAATAAAAGATGAAATCTTAAGGTTAATACCCAACACCCAAATAGTCTCATCTCTCATTCCTATAATTCAGTCAAAACGAATAATTTGCCATTCCCTAAATAACCCAGAAATTGACATTGCCAACCCCTCTTCTTCATCTGGCAAAACCTCACAGAGCTTCCAAAGTGTGTTCTAAATACCTACAGGCCCATGAAGAACCGCCTTATGCCCTAAATTATGTTCCCTTCTGAGCATGTTTCCTCATCAGAAAAAGGGAATATTAATTCAACACATAGACTTGTGCTAAGGATTAAGTTAAATATTCAGTACTCCTGGCTGAGAGGTTGTCACATAGTGGACTCTCTATACCCCTTCTTTGAAGTATTTCTGAACCCTCAAGTTGTCCATCTGTTCCTTTATCACATCCTTGTGTTTTATAAAGCTTTGTCTGTGTCCCACTTAAGCCTTTGGACAGGTAGTAAATAGTTCAGGGATCACAGAGTACTCAGGGTTGGGACCACGCCTCACTGTTTTCTGAACCACCCCTCCCCTCTCTCCTGCGCTGTCTCTTTCCCTGGCACTAACTAGGTACTTAATAAATATGTGAAAGATAAGCTTAAATTGATTAAATTCTCAGCACAGACTGCCTTCTCAACATCTGGTCTTCAACTTAAGAGCACTGCTAGAGAAAAAGTTGCTCAGTGGAGGAGTCTGGGGGCTGGGAACACTCCCTCCCATAGCCCTGATCGTTTTCTATCTTCTCCTAGGCAGCATTTCATCCCTTTCATCACAGTAGCGATTTAAACCTCCTCAAACTTCCTGCTTCTCTATTCTCCTTCTCACTGTATCCAACACCCATGATATATGGCATGTCCTCTTATTTCACAGCGAAAATAGAAACTCTCAGGTTCCTGCAACCTCATCTACCATCTGAGCCACCAGGGAAGCCCAATGTTAGCCATTCAGTCAAATCTGACTCTTTGCCACCCCATGGACTGTATAGCCCACCAGGCTCCTCTGTCCATGGGATTCTCCAGGCAAGAATATTGGAGTGGGTAGCATTCCCTACTTCAGGAGATCTTCCCGACCCAGGGATCGAACCCAATT
The DNA here is from genome assembly GCF_001704415.2 of Capra hircus. NCBI lineage: Eukaryota > Metazoa > Chordata > Mammalia > Artiodactyla > Bovidae > Capra > Capra hircus. The sequence continues at coordinate 21,653,243 of NC_030836.1, read as the reverse complement.
TACCTGCATCTCGGGCGTTTCTTTACCATCTGAGCCACCAGAGAAGCCCATATGTATATACATTCAGAATTTTTTGTGAACATGAGTTTTCAGCTCCTTTGGGTAAGTACCAAAGAGTGCAATTGCTGGATCATATGGTAAAAGCATGCATAGTTTTTGTTGTTGTTTTTTTTTTAAATAACAAACTATCTTAGAAAGCGAATATACCATTCTGCACGGCCACTGGCAATGAGTGAATGTTCCTGTTGTTCCACATCCTTGCCAGCATCTGATGTAGTTAGTGTTCTGAATTTTGGCCCTTTTAATAGAAATGTAGTAGTATCTCATTGCTGTGTAATTTGCATTTCTCGGATGACATGATGTGGAATATCTTTTCATATATTTATTGTTCATCTATATACCACATTTCATAAAATGTCAGTTAAGATCTTTGGTTCACTTTTTAATCAGGTGGTTTGCTTTCTTATTGCTGCATTTTAAGAGTTTTTGGTACATTTTAGATAACAGTTGTTTATCACCTGTGTCTTTTGTTAACATTTTCTCCCAGCCTGTAGCTCATCTTATTCTCTTCACATTGTTTTTCATTGAGCAAAAGTTTTTAATTTTAATGAAGTCCTGCTCATCAATGATTTCTTTCTTGGATTGTTCCATTGGTGTTGTATCTAAAAATTATTACATTTTCAAAGTCATCCAGTAATGTTCCCCCAAGTAATTTGAGACAAAAAAGCTGAGAAAAAGATTTGTGTTGGGAAATTTTAACAGAAAATTGTCCCTCGGTCTTTCAGAAACTTAGTCTGGGCATTTCCTTCACTTATCCTTCCTGCCTTGATAAATTTTTATGCAAGTTTTATAATCATGGAAAGTATTAATATTTCAAGTCTTGGTTATTTGCAGAGTAAGGAGAGGCAGCGAAATTAAATAATGGCATTAGGCTCTCATTTTCTTTCTGCAGAAGACATTCATCTTTAGGAAATATAATTATTCTCCTTTGTATTAGTTCTTTTCTTTACAAAAATTAATGACTCTATAATACAAAACCTTTTCCTTTGACTTAGATGAGAAGAGCATGAGGACTCAGAGAGCCTTTTGGTTTTCAGTCAGTTGTGTAAAAAGGGAAAAATAGATGGCATTTTAATAGGTCAAATCACATTAAAACAAGCTCTAAGAAACTGTCTACATTCTTTGTATAGAAATGCAATTGATCGTGACATATTAATCTTAGACAGTTTCCTAAACTCTTATGAATTTTAATTGCTCAAGGCAGGATCTTTTGACTTACTTATGAAATAAACATTCATATTACTTGTGACTATTAACAAGATTTTTCTTTCCAAATTTTAATATTTCCATTTTTTTAAAAAATTATTACCAGACTGTCTAGAGCAGTAATAGTGGACAAACTTGTTTTGCATGTGAATGTGAAAAGAAAACTTCTAACCTTTTGTTATTTTAAAAGAAAATGCTTGATGAAAATGCATTGAAGATGCTCTTTATCAGTTTAAGGAAATTGTCTTCTAGTCCTAGTTTGCTAGGACAGTCTTTATCATAAATAAACATTCAATTTCATCAAAAGCTTTTCCTTCATTTATTAAGTATATCATGTTATCTCCTTTAATCAGTTCATGTTGTGGATTATTTATTTGTATTTTTTCTATTGAAGTTAGTGTATATGTGTGTTTTCTGTTCTTAACAGTTTCTTTAACTCTTTTGGTTTGTCTTTGCTTAGTATATCTTGTACCAACCTTTGAATTTTAGCCTTTTTATTTCCTTGATTTTTCAGGTGTGTTCTTTGTGAATAGAATGCCTACTTGCATGCTAAGTCCCTTCAGTCATGCCCAACTCTGCAGAACCCTATGGACTGTAGCTCATTAGGTTCTTCCATCCATGGGGTTCTCCAGACAAGAATAGTGGAGTGGTTTGCCATGCCCTCCTCCAGGAGATCTTCCTGCCCCAGGGATCGAACCCATGTCTCTTACTTCTTCTGCATTGGCAGGCAAGTTCTCGATCAATAGAGTTACCTGGGAAGCCCTTGTAAATAGAATATTCAGCAGCAATTTATTGAATGTTCCCTGGAAGCCAGGTTCTTGGTTAGGTACTGGTGATATAATGAAGAATAAGAGATCTAAGTTCCCTGACTTCATGAAATGTACATTGCCATGGGAGAAAGAAAATAAATACATGCACAAATAGTAACAAAAGGATTATATATTGTGGTCAGTACTACAAGGTACAGAAACAAAGTGCTATTTGGTTGACAAAAAAATTTGTCTCTTTCCATATCATCTTTTTGAAAAACTCAAATGAACTTTTGGCCAACAGATAGAATAGAGGAAAATGGATATTACTTTTGGTAGTATGGGTAAGGAGGATAGATAGAAGAGGGCAATGCTTAAGCTGAGACCTGAAGGATAAGAAAGAGCCAACCAAGGAAGGAACTAGGAAATCGAGCATACCAGAGTGGAAAATGCACACAGACATCTTGTGTCCTCGTGAACTTTGCATGGGATCATTAGACTAGGACACTGACTTGAACACTGCGAGCAAGGGATGAGAGAGTCAAAGATGGTATTAGAAATAGAGAATGCATTTGTGTCATAATAAAGAATATATATTTAAATACAAAAGTAAAACATTGAAAGCTTTTACTGAGGGGTGCAACAGTTTAAACTTATGCTTACAAAAGCTAACAATGATTTCCATGTAGAAAGTGGACCGAGTTGTGATGGAGCGATAGAGAGAGGAAACACAGATACCAGATAGGATGCTATTGCAGTGATGCTGATGGCTTGGATTAATTAAGGGGAGAGTGGACAAATTTGGAATACATTTTAGATGTAAAACTAACAGAACCTGCAGATATTTTGGACATAGAGGTTGAGAGACCGAAAAGAGGTAGACGTGCTTCTCGTGGTCATGTCTTGAAGTGGTAAGTTTAATTGAACTGAAAGATTTACAGAGTTGTAGGGAAGATGGAATATTTGTTTTAGGGTGTACCCATGTGTGACTTCTGGGGAATGGTTGTGGAAATAAAGAGATCAATTTTAGACACATGATCATTGAGATGACTTTGAGACATCCAAGTGAAAATGACAGGTATATACACATGTCTGCAACTTAGAGGAAATATATAGACTAGAGATACAAATTTGGTAATGACTATTATATAAAAATAACAGTTAAAAACATGGTTTTGAATCTAGACTGCCTGAGTTTATCTGGCTTTTCAATGTATCAGCTGTGCAACCTAGGGCAAATTATTTAACCAATTTGAATTCCAGATTTGCCCTCTATAAAATTATGATAATGATGCTAGCAACTACCTTGTATAAATTGATTGTTGCACTTGAATTTTCTACTTATGTTGACTTGAAATAAAAGTTAGCTGCTATTATCATCACCAATAGCTCAAAGGGTTAAACTTCTTGGGTAAATTTTTCTTCTTAAAGTATCATGGAAATATTGCTTTACTCACAGGCAATGACTCTAATAATGAAATTTAATGTGAAGACATTAACAGGGAAGTAACTCCAGGAGAAATACGTTTGGAAGCAGAGTATTTTGTAGTCTTCAATCAGAATGCCAAATCAGTAACTTATGAAATCATCTATATGAAATTAATCCTAGAATCTAGCCCATCCAGTGTCAAGCATGTACTAGGTGCTAAGACAATGTTTCTAGACTGAATAATATAAAAATATACCCAAAGTTGCTAGTGGTAAAGAACCCATCTACCAAGGCAGGTTAGACTAAAGAGACACGGGTTTGATCCCTGGGCCGGGGGAAGATCCCCTGGAGGAGGGCACGGCAACCCACTCCAGTATTCTTGCCTGGAGAATCCCATGGACAGAGGAGCCTAGAAGGCTACAGTCAATAGGGTCACAAAGAGTCTGAAATGACTTTGTACTCATGCACGTACTGATAATAGTCTGATTTTTAAAAATTGTACTTTTCCTAGAGCGTTTTAGAAATTTGCCCAGCACCCCTGACTCATTGACAAGTTAAAAGGATCTTTTGCCAAATTTCATACCACAACTCTGCATATTTCAAGCTGTTCTATTACATTTGCCAAACAGACTCCCTTCTGCACTCCTAGTACAAACCTACAATTCAAAATACACGCACCGAAAGAGCGAATCATTAGAAATTTTGGCCACTGAAGTCATAATCCTCATCTGATTCAAACAACTGGGTTTTCATTTTTTTTTCTATCAACTTTTGATCGACTGCACGAGCTCTCAGAGATATGTAAATGTTTATGTGATTGAATTGTCAAATAGAAAAAATGAGACTCTCTATTTGAACCACAGTCCCTGGGCTCTCCATGCTGGTAATAAATATTGTGGTGCACTCTAGTGGTAGAATGAGATAGACTAGATCTGGAAGTGCCCTAGGATTAGCAGAAGTCATTGTTATTTTGAAAAATGTACCATCCATTGTGGATTTCAAAACATGACTAGGGGGAGGTTTCATGTACAAGGTGGAATTCATGTAAGAACTTTGCCCCTCTCTACCCAGAAAATACCTGGAGAAAAACAACTGCATTTCTTTAATAGTAAAGCATCTCAATTTAAATAGAAATATTGTGTGTGTTTCAGAAGGCTTGTGATCATTTTATTTTTAACAGAAGTGGAGTTTATTGTTATCTTCTCATAGTGCAGTAAGAAGTATTTTTTTTAAGTATTTTCCAATAAAAACTGTCAGGGTTGAGAGTAAGTGCATGTGAATAAAACAAAAATGGACATAAATTTAAAGGATGTATTTGCACACACATCAATAAATGTTCATTCTAGAGGCTTATGTAGTCGCTTCTTACCTTCTTATCATACCTCTGGTTTTTCCTCCCTGTAATAAGTTCTAATTTTGGGGTCTCTGATTATTCATTTCTTGGCTCTCAAAACTTCCTTGGGAGTCTCTTGTATTTCCTTCCCACTGTTAATCTTTTTTCCCGAGAATTTATACCTCCATCAATTGTAAATTTCTGGAAGACTCAGCTTCCCTGATCATCCTTCACACTGCCAGAACACCCATCACAGTGCCCGGTGTTTACCTGATGAATGAGTAAATTCATGAAGGTTCTGATCTGCTGTCCCAGAGACTTATCATAATGGGTAATATTCATAGGTCTGTACCCTCTGCAGTCCCCAGCTAAGTCTCAAAAGTTAGATAGCTGGGGGTTTGGACCTCTTCAGAGCTCTTGTCTCCTTGAGAACCAGTTGCCATAAAAGAAGAGCTGATTTCACACTTATTTCCTTTCTTTCCAGGAACAGCATGATCTTCTCTCTTGGGATATTCTAAGAGGGAAGGGAAAAATCACTCAGGAAACTCAAAGTCCGTATTATTTCACCACATTAAAAGTGCATACACTCATGTGTCACTGAGGTTGAAACAGACGCAAAGCCATCTACATGTGGTCCAGTGGAAGGGTCCTAAGTTTAAGACTCTAGAGAACTGAAATGAAAGCTCTGTAACCAACTCACCACACGCTTGAAGCAAGTAATAGACCATCTGTAGGTCGCAGGTATCTTATTTATCAAATAGAACTATCATATACAGATTTAAATGAAGCAATAGATATGAAATGTTTGCTAGAAATAATAAGGCTCTAAACGTTGAAGGCTTTTTTGTTTGTTTTTTAATTTAAAAGCATCTGGCTTTTGGAAGTATCATAATACAGCTTTGGGAGAAATATTTGAAATCAACCAGTTGCTCATTTAACCAGTAGTTTATTGAACATCTATTATGTGCCTGGCATTCTTCTAGAACCAGGAAATAGATACAACCATGATCAAAGCAAACATATTTCCCCCCTTCAAGGAACTGGGATTTTAGTAAGAGAGAGCAATGATGAATAAACTAATAATAGGTAATACATGAACATAAATATAATATTGAGAAGAAAAATAAAGCAGGATAGAGAATGATGGAGGCTGCAGTTTTATTTATTGTGACTATGCATAGAAGGAGCTTATAATATACCTTTCATTCTGGTGGGGGTGAGGGATGATGGTGCCTTAGGGAAAAAATTGTGCAACAGTACAGATAGAAGGGATATAATTTTTATAATTTGAGATATAATTTTTAGATTGAGTTACAGTATTTCCTGATGGACTGGAGTGGAGCATAAAAGAAAGAAGTGTCAAGGATGATTCTAAGGGATTCTAAGATTTTTGAGTCAGTGGATAACAGATGCTATAATCTACTCCTGTGGTGAACACCGGAAAGGGGACAGTTTGGGGACTCTAATGCATAAAATATATAGCACAGTCACACTAAATAAAACTTTACTTAAAAGAGCAGTTGCCTTGAAAACCTTGTTTTGACTGATTTTTACAGGGGAAGTCAGCAGCATGATTCAAACACAGCTTCCTGGGCCAAAAGAGGCAGATGGTAGCTATTCTTCAGGCCCAGATTTTAAAGGAAGAGTTTCCAGTTATTTTTCTGAATATAGTTTCCAGTCTCTTAGCTTATAAATATTTCTCTCAGATTGTGAATCTGGTCTTGTTTTGCCTCTGTATATTCAACTCTTACAACCCTGGCTAAAGTTAGCCGTTTGGGAATCAGAGAGTTCTCCCTGAAAAACAAAGCAAGGCAGCCCTAAAAAAGATGAAATTGCTCCTCCAAGAAATAAAAATGTTGAAACAAGGCTTGACTTTGAGAGACTTGGGTTCTGGATTAAGACAGTCTATCAATTTTCTGAAAGCGTTTATGAGTCAATCTTTTAGCCGGCAGTTATTTGCCATGAGCCTGTTGTGTGCTGACCTTGCTTGTGGTTTAAGGGAAAGAGTTGAGCCTCTCTCACCACCCAGGGGTTACAGATACTGTGCAGAAGGAATCTAGCCTTGGGTCTGGCCCACTGGATATCCAATCAATGGGATGCATTATTATACCGCTTGCCATGTACTTTTACCTCTTTGGACCATTATATATGCTGCTTTCTCCATCTGAACCACACCTCCTTCCTTTCTCTGCTGTGTAAATTTCACCTTGTTTAAGGTGCTATTCTAACGGCTTCCCTTCCATGGAACCGTCCGTTTTCTCCCTACTCCTCATTTTCAACCACTTGGTTTGTTTATGCAACAACCAGCAGTGTTTTCCAAACTTCATTCCTGTATCTTTCTCTCGAGTTTCTTTTTCCTATAGAACCATACATTCATGCCATTATTAGCTACGTAATTTGCATATACTGACTCACTACTTTAACCTGGAAAATCCAATCGAAAGCTCCAGGGGCTTATTATTTTATTCAACACATGAAAAATATATACTATTAACATAAAAACAATGGTTTTCATTTCAAACACAATGAAAAATCATTTCTCATACCACCAATGGAATGGATACCATGTTCTGAAAACTGCTGGGTTATGTGTTTATTATGGCAAATTAATAGATCACTTTAAGTGGTCCCAATTCTCTGCCCTCGCTCTATCCATGTCCTTTGCTTTTGTACCTTCCTAAGGTTTTCCCAATGTGAATAGAGTTAATTCCCTTAGGCTTGGCCATATGACTAGCTTTGGCTAATGGCATGTACAGGAGCAGGATGACAGACCAGGATTAAAGTGCTTGACTGTGCTACCAGTATTTATCTTAGGGGTATGTCTTGGGCCCTGAAAGCTTGAAAAAGTTCCTGGGCTTCCTGCTTGCATTTCTCCCAAGACAATGAAAAGAACATACTGGCTAGTTCCAAAGGAAATATGAGGGGTATCAGGAGCAGAGCTGTTCCGCAATAGGTGCCTAAGTCAAGCTCAGCCTGAGGTAAGGACTCCAGCCAACTAGCAAGAGCATGAGCAAGCCAGTCAAGATCAGCCTACCTTCACGCAACTCCCAGCAGGCCTGCTGACTCAAGAACTATAAGAATAAACAATTGTGGTTTCTAGTCACTCAAATTTGCAATATTTATAATGCATAAATTTGAAGTAGAAAACGGCAACCCATGCGAGTATTCTTGCCTGGAGAATCCCATGGACAGAGGAACATGGTGGGCTTGGTCCATGGGGTCGCAAAGAGTCGGACACAACTGAAACAACTTAGCACAGCACGGCACAATGCATAAATTAAAATGTATATTTTTATTTCTTTATTTTAAATCCATCAAGGGCGAGGACTATTTTATATCTGTGCTCACCTAGTGCTTAGTACTCAGGAGATGCTAGCAAAGTGAAGTGAAGTGAAGTCGCTCAGTCATGTCCGACTCTTTGCGACCCCATGGACTACATGTAGCCTACCATGCTCCTCTGTCCATGGGACTTTCCAGGCAATAGTACTGGAGTGGATTGCCATTTCCTTCTCCAGCGGATCTTCCCGACCCAGGGATTGAACCCGGGTCTCCCGCATTGTAGACAGACGCTTAACCGTCTGAGCCACCAGGGAAGTACAACTATTAAATAATGATTGATACTATTATCATGTGTGGGATTGTCAACAAAAGCCATACAAATTCCCATGCCAGAGTGTTCACATTTGCTATTTCCTTTCTCTGGTAAACTTTTCTCTCTCAATAGCTACACAGCCTCTTCCTTTATCTCCTTTAGTTTTCACTAAACATTATTTCATCAGAGGCCTTCCCTGCAACATGCATTTTATCTAAATTGTCACCACACAGCGCTTGTCATCACTCTACCTGTGGTTATCATCATGGGAGTTAGGCCCTCCTCCAGAAAGGTTCTGACAGTGGACTGTCACGCCTTTGAAGCTGTATACAACATTGCAAATATAGCACAAATATTTATCTTTCTTTGGGAAATTTCATAGGTTCCAAACGTTTTTCAACAGTATCAGTGACGTATTTAGACAATATGTAGGCAGTATTGCGTGACTAAACATCTATAAAGTGATTTGACAGTTTATTACCCAAAATAAGCAGTTAGTATTGTTCATATAATGACTGTTACTAGTTGTATTACTTTCAGTAAGTTTCTTAGCCTCTCTTAGTTTGGTACAGAAAGGGCTCTGCTAGGAACTAGCATCTCCCTCTCAGAATTGAACAAAATTGTGTGTCTGTTTCCAGGATCCAGAGCTTTTGCTACTAACTGCACTCATGCCCATGCCGGGGTCTAACCACAGCATCTAAAGTAAAGAAGAGGTTTTTAATGATTTATGAGTGCTGTCATTCAACTTCTTTCACAAGCTCTTTGATGCCCGGAGTGCCATGAATAGCATGATGACACTTTTTGGTTTTGGCGATGCCATTAAACACTCTACTTGCTTAATGTCACTGAACACCAACTTTATGAAGCATATAACCTCATTTTGTAAAAGAGGAAACTGAAACTCAGAGAAGCTATACCAGTATATAAAAAAGTACCTCTTGCAAATACAAGCCTAACCTAGATGTTTCCTTCTCCTCTGTAGCAAGTGGTGTCCTCAGTAAGCTCCTCAGCTCTATGCTCTTTTGACAACCCACTCCAGTGTTCTTGCCTGGAGAATCCCAGGGACGGGGGAGCCTGGTGGGCCGCCGTCTATGGGGTGGCACAGAGTCGGACACGACTGAAGAGATTTAGCAGCAGTAGCAGCAGCAGCATGCTCTTTTGTAATATGCATATTTTTCTTATAGTTGGCAAAAGGTAATTTCATTTTTCACTATTCACCTAATAATATTTTACAAATAATATTAGTTATAGTTGTTGTTATTATCTTTTGCAGCTGACCAATAGTACCACTTAATTTCCTCCATTTTCTGATGTTAATTGGCTTCCCTGGTGGTTCAGATGGTAAAGAATTCATTCACCTGCAACGCAGGAGATTTAGGCTTGATCCCTGGATCAGGAAGATCCCTTGGAGAAGGGAATGGCTACCCACTCCAGAATTCTTGTCTGGAGAATCAAATGGAGAGAGGAGCCTGATGGACTACAGTTCATAACTAGCACTTTCACTTTTCAATTTCTGATCTTGATATTGTCTCTAATTCTTTGTAATAATGGATAATACCCAAAAAAAGCATGTTTGTACATTTAATATTTTAGTGCCTTTGAAAAAATTCATTGGAAAAATGATCACACACAAGATGTCAGCTAAATTACATAAAATGCTTGATGGCTGCATCTGTCTAGTGAGAGAGATATAAAAGGTAGCAATAAATACTGATGAATTATTTTTAAAATGTGTTATATCAATATACTGTGTGCCCAATGATGAGTATGTGCATATTGCCACAATTTTATAGCATTAAATATTTCTACTTTTTATAATATTTCTACTTTTAATTGTTAAGTTAATGGATATAAAGAACATTGCTCTGTTTTTAAATTTTCTCTTCTTTAATTGTGTTTATTAGATTGTTTGCACATTCTCGTTTAATATTTCCACCTTTGTGAATTATGTATCTGTGCTCTTTATCCATATATCCACTGTAATCTTGATCTTTCTTTATTGATTTGTATTTTTCCAATAAATTTTTTTCTGATTTCAGTCTGTGTAAATAATGCTTTAAACTATTGTTTCTACTTTTCAATTGCAAAATCGAAAAGATGTATAGATGAAATTGTTTCTACAGGAGTTAGAAGTAACTGAAATCATTTTTAGGGGATGATATTTGTCCACCAAAATATTTTACTAGATCAAAGTTATACTTGTTTACAGGGCATTTAATGCTAAATAAGCATCACTAAATTCTCTTGTGCCATATTTTTTTCAAGCGGACTTGTTTATTAAATTCTGTTAAATTCGTAAATAAAAGTAAATTCAGTGGTACCTAATCATTTTGTGTAAATATCGCTTAAAACAAAATAAAATCATTTATAAGTCTATGGATATTTTTAAAGACCTATTCACTTTTTGGATTGAATAAACAGTACCAAATTATACATTTAACAGTTGAATATCATTTTTCTAGAAGAAGAATACTATTCAATAAGTTATTGTTCACAAAGTTTTATTAAAAGATCTGTGAGTTTTCATTTTACCTCAACCTAAACCCATCTCCCATGAATCTCTTTATAGATACTATATGACAGCTTCAAAGGTGTCAGGGCAGCAATTAACTACCTCATAACTTATAATAATACCAACCCTTTCCTAAAACCTTGGATTTGAATGTTAATTAAGCAATTAGAGGCACAGGGGACAACTGCCAGATGATGCTTCCTGGTAGAGTTTAGTCAGCAGACAAAAATGATTAATTCTATTAAGACTGTGTTCAAATTAAAAAAAAAAAAAAACTCTCAAGAAGCCTAAAATAAAGACCAAAACAGCAATCACAAAAGCAATCTGCAAAACAAGAGATTGTTATGGTGCAAGGGGGCTTTTTTCATTTTTATGGGGGTGTTGGCAAATGCCATTAATAAAACATAAACAAGAACTCTTTCTGCAAGCTTTTCCTTTGTGAATCATTTTCAAACTGCTGAATTGAGCAAATCCTTCAAAATGGAACACCATATTAAAACCAAATCCGTGAGACACAGATGGAAAGGCAAGCTCTTAGCATATGTTTGGATTTTATGGATGAATGGCTCATTCTGATGTGTTCTACCTTTTTATGAATTTCCCCTTCTGCATATAATCCAGACTAGGTCATCGAACTCAAAATTTTATTTTTCTGCAATTGATCACTTACTCCTTAATCGACTCATCCCTCAAAACCCACCCTCCAAGCCTAACCTGAGGAAAGGCTCTGGCACAATGACATCACCATGCAATGTTCCAGATGGTTCATTTACCAAATTTATGGATAAAATCTTTGGTTGGAAGGGAGAAGGCAGTAAGAGAGCTACCTATATGAAATTTTCATACTAACTCATACTACCATGCGAATTTATGATTTCAGAAAAGTAATGACTTTGGCCCCCTGGATAATTTTGATACCATCTCAGTGATTGAGAATTTTTAAATAGAAGTCACTGTGGTTCTTCCATTAATCTCAATGGGCTTTAATCTCTTTGGGGGGAGGTTGATGGAGTTCAAGTAACAGCTGGTTAAGCCAAATGCTTCCACAGTGCTAGACTATTCTGGAGATGGTCTAAATCTCCATTGTAACCTGGCTTCTATTGAACTTCTTGTACTCTACCTCAGCAGAAAAGTTAACATCTTTCTGAACCAAAAGATTGTTGTTGTTGTTGTTTAAATTTTTATTTAGAGTTTAGTTGATTTACAATGTTGTGTTAGTTTCAGTTGTTCAACAAAGTGAATCAGTTATTCGTCTACATATATCCACTCTTTTTAGATTCTTTTTCCAAACAAGCCACCACAGAATATTGAGTAGCATCCCCTGGGCAATACAGTAGGTCCTTATTAGTAATCTATTTTATATATAGTAGTGTGCATATGTGGAGAAGGAAATAGCAACACACCCCAGTACTCTTGCCTAGAGAATCCTGTGGACAGAGGAGCGTGGTGGGCTACTGTCCATAGGGTCGCACAGAGTCGGACACAACTGAAGTGACTTAGCATGCATGCATGCATTGGAGAAGGAAATGGCATCCCACTCCATTATTCTTGCCTGGAGAATCCCAGGACGGAGGAGCCTGGTGGGCTGCCATCTATGGGGTCACACAGAGTTGGACACGACTGAAGCGACTTAGCAGCAGCAGCAGCAGTGTACATATGTCAATTCCAATCTCCCAATTTATCGCTTCCCTCACTTCCCCCTTGGTAATCATTAGTTTTTTTCCCTCTACATCTGTGATTCTATTTTCTCTTTTGTAGATAAGTTTATTTGTACCCTTTTTTTTTTTTTTTTCAGATTTCACATATAAGCATTTGGACACAGATCAAGCTTTCCATTTCCAAAAATGAGAAGCATGACACTCAATACAAGCAAATCAATATGCCAGCAATTGGGGAGGGTGCTTAATAATTGCCTATTATAGTTATAAAATCAGCACCACTAGACTAGAACAGAACATAACAGAATTAAATAGGGTAAAATAAACACATCACAGTGCATCTCATGTAGTCAGAGGTAAGCACTGTATTGAGATTTTTTTCATTTGTTTATTTTAAGTAAACCCAAGATCCTGCCAAACTGGGGTCCCAAGTGGTACATTTTTCTATATAGCACGTACAGATGCACAACTGTTAAGTTCAACAAACATTTATAAAATGTCATATCCCAGACACTGTGCTAAACAGTGGGCCCATAGAGACAAGACACGGCTTTGCTTGTGGAATGGGTTAATCAATGGTAGGGCCCATTAAACCCCAGGTTATTGACTTTTGATGCCTCTAAAGTGAGGATAAGAAGAGAGATAAATCACAACATAAATAATATTAACAGATCACATTCATAGAATACTTACTTGGAGATAGACTTTGTCCTAAGAACTTTGCATATTCATCCAAAAAATCCTCTGAGGTTGAATTACTCCCACTTTATAGAAAAGTGGGGTGTGAAGAGGTGAAATAACATGCTTAATGTCACACAGCTAATTAGGGGAAAAGCTGAGATTGGAAGCCAGCAGCCTCGGAGAAGGCAATGGCAACCCACTCCAGTACTCTTGCCGGGCAAATCCAATGGACAGAGGAGCCTGGTAGGCTGCAGTCCATGGGGTCGCTAGGATTTGGACACAACTGAGCAACTTCACTTCTAGCAGCCTCACTCACTCTTAATCATCACTTTATTCCACTTCTCACCACAAGGGACAGAAGAGAGCAGACAAGCAGTTTTCCACTTTTCTTTCCTCTCCCACTTCCCCAAAGGTCAGGCAGAAATCCCTCCACTTACCTCTTAGAGGAATAGTGAACTTGTGAATTCAGTTGCTTGATCACCGACACTCTCCACCCTCACAGGGCCTTAGTATCAGCTTCATTTTATGAATAATGAGTGAGGAAGAGTTGGAAGCAAGTCCTGAAAGTTTCCCTTATTCTCTGATTTCCCCCCAGGGAAGATGCTAACAATCCCATTTTTCACAGCTACTTTTTGTTGCGCTTGGCTCATATATCATCTGATTTCTGCACCCTTTGCATGTCATTGTGTTTTTAAATTTTGCAATCTATCTGGAAACTCTCAAAGAAAAAATAAAAACAATCAGCCACTGTCCATTTTGTGTTTTCTCTCCCTTCCCTGGAAACTTGCCTTCAAAACTCTAATGTTTGGAAAAAGTATTTGGAGAATATAAAGAACAATGAAAATTCTAAATACAGGAACCAAGAAAATGAAGTGTGATTTGGGGAGAATTGAGTGTTATGGCCTGGGAGCATTCCACTGGGATGGGGCCCGGGCTTCCAAATCTATGGACCAATCGTTTCTTCTTCTTTGCTCCTTTTCCTATGCAGCTTTCTCTGAATACTTGGCTTATAAATCAAACAGCTGCAACATTCGTTATTTTAGACCTCTAGTGTGAGTTGTTAAAAATACCTCCCCCCAAGGACTACTGCAAGACTCTAAGCCTCTCTGATTAGTCTTGGGCATATGAGTAGACCAATGACAATTTCTTGTGTTCTACAATTGGCTGGAAATTAGAAAGTCAATACTCAGCCCCTGCACACCCAGGCTAAAAAAAATTCTCCTTGACCTGGCAGACCTAGATTTCTCAGGCTCTACCGACCCTCTGCAGTGTCTGCTGGCCCTCCACTACTCCCTTTCTAGGAGCAATCCCTCAATTTCTGAGTCAGGACTGAAGAGATTCAGAGGAAGGTGAGGAGAATGACTAACAATGACCAAAAGTGAGCGTCTACGCAAATAGTGCGTTAGGCATTGTTCATAAGGTAAATATCATTAGCTCTCTTTTTACAGATGAGAAAAATTAAGCAAGAAACAGTTAAACAGTGTCAAAAGAGACTGGACTGAGTATTAAACCATCACTAGCATGCTCGTACATCCTAGTTAACCCAGACTATGTTACTGGCTTGATGTTATTATAAAGAATCCCCCCACACATTTTGCTCTCAAAGATTAGTTATGTGGTCATAATAACCATCATCCTCGTTTGAAATGAATTTCTGTGGCCCCAGCAATTCTCTTGGGTTCTCATGCCCTTGTACCTTTTATTTACCTTCCACTTTGAATTTTAAGTGCTTCCAAGCAAACAGAAAATTTAGTAGAAAAATTATATAGAACTTATATGCTCCTATGGACACTACATTGTGTTTCCTCCTAATACTGGATTGAGCCAATTTTTAAAACTAAGTTTTAATTAGGTTGTCCTTCCACAGCTTCTGAGAGTCAGCCTATATAGTCTGCAAACATTCTATAGAACTAAGTACCTGCCTTTCAGTAATTAGAATTCTAGTAGTTCTAATTAGAACCCTGACCAAACCCTGTGTGTGGGAGGAGATAGTGATGACTAAAATTAACTTCCTTTTGCTCTCTGAGAACATTGCTTATATGCAAAGACCAGAGCCTTGGTGCTTTTGGTTTCAGTCTGACTTGGTTCCTTTGCTTGGATTTAGAAAACAGGGACAGGTGAAAATATAAAAGCCCCGCTGGAGGGAATCAATTTTCTGTGTGTCACCAGAATGATGCAGCACATGGTGGCTACCACAGTGCTCATGAGATCATCTTTGTATATGTGCTCAGTCATGTCAGACTCTTTGTGACCTCAGTGAACTGTAGCCCACCAGGCTCCTCTGTCCATGAGGAATTCCCAGGCAAGAATAATACTGCAGCGGGGTGCCATTTCCTTCTCCAAGGGATCTTCTTGACCCAGGGATCGAACTCGAGTCTCCTGCATTGCAGGCAGATTCTTTACCACTGAGCCGCCAAGGAAGCCAAATGAGCTTAAGGGTTACATTTAAAATAATCCTAATATTTACAGAGGTGACAGACCCATTCCATGCTCTGCTAGCCAAAACCATCCTGGGAAACTTTTCTTTTAAAAAGAAGAGTTGTTCATACCTCACGACATTTGAGGAATTCTTTCATTCATTCATTCAATAATTGCTTATTGAAGGAGCTGTGGCAGTGTTGAGAATCCAGAGTGCTTTGCCCTGTAGAACATGGGGTCTGTTGGGAAACAGACCTTTATCTTGTGGTTAGAAATAAAATCATGGACTGTAATGAGAGCAAGGAAGGACATGTACAGAGTGCTTTTAATAGAGTATCCCTGGGAATCTATGGACAGCATGAGAGTCTTCTTTGAGGAAGTGGCAGTTGGGCTGAGCTCTGAAGGGTGAGTTAACAGTTGCCTGGGTGAAGGAAGGGTCAAAGAGCATTCACTAAGCTCTAGAATCAGGAAAGAGGAGCCCATTAAGAAACTGGAAAAAAGCCTGAGCCAACGAAGTTGCATATTTTGTCTACTGGAGCAGACTGCAGGGGTAGGATAGGGGTGGGGTGGAGTTGAGTAGGCTGAGAGCTTCCCAGGTAGCCTGTCCTGGAACGGAGGCTAAATTGTTAGTTTCACCAGGTGAAAGCTGCAGGGAAATGGTTTAATTTAAAATAAAGGAGAACCTCCTTAGTCAATACTGCAAAGGCAGCAAACTTCTGCCTCCTAACCTGTTTAAGTCTAAGCTAGACCACCACTTGGTTAGAACTTCTTAAAGATGATAAAAGGGTGTCAGGCCTGTTGAATATTTAAGTCCATCTCAGTAAGGTTTAGTGAATCACTTTCTTTCCATTAAAAATGTACAAACAAACAACAGCAAAAAGCAAGCCAGTCCATCGGGGCAAACATCTGGTGCAAGAATGCCATTAAAAATTCCCCAAGGACAAGGCAAAGTCTTGGAGATTCCTTTCTGATCAATTAAAAGACTTTCAGAAACCTCAGTTCTGGCTAGAGTTGCACAGTCCAGGGAATACAACATTTACATTTTAAGAAAGCTGTTTTCTTCTTGGCTTCCCCCTCCCAAAGGATATAAAAATGTGGAAAACCACTGACTCACTCTTCCTGATTGTATGTGACAAGAGTCAGTAACCTGCTTATACCTGAAGTGTGATAAGAAAACAAGAGAACAACCAGATAACATCAATTTTTCCCCCATAAAGTTTCAAGCTTTCGTTCAACTGCCAAATTAAAAAAATACAGATAGACATAAAGTGGTTATAGTGCAGCTCTGTTTTGATAGGTCCATTCCTTCCTTATAATTATTTTTTATTTTATATTTTTGAATTATCTGGAATTTCTATAATTGTATTTGATCGTGCATTGTATAGTATATACAATTGCTTGTTAGACTTTATTCAGCCATTCTTTCATAGAAGAATTCTTTCTCTTGCAAAAACAACAAGGAAGATAAAGAAGTTATCTTCTTTATTATAAGGCACAAGAATGGGTTTTTATAATCATAAGCTAAAGTTGATATGAAATATCTTAATCAGTGTTTATTGAGAATTATAAAGTACCTTCCCTTTTTGTGCATATATGCTTTAATCCCATGCAAAAACCTTGTGTGCCTTTTATAGAATCTCAGAAGAATTCCTTCAAGTCAGATGTTAGGTTTTCTAGAAATACAGCATTTTCTAATTGCCTCCTAGCCACAAATATCTGAAGTACACAAATATACACACACACACACATACACACACAGACTAGCCTGAAGACATAGGACATACTTAATTTATACTGTTCTTAGTCACTGTTGACCTGATCACCTCAAAATGAGTGGGGGATTTTCTCCTCTAATGTCATAGAAGACATAAGTTCAAATTATTTTTGGAAACAAGGAAAAGTGGTATAGTCCTTTAACATGCCAATTTTTTTCACATATATATATCTATATTGAAACTCCAGTACTTTGGCCACCTCATGCGAAGAGCTGACTCATTGGAAAAGACTCTGATGCTGTGAGGGATTGGGGGCAGGAGGAGAAGGGGACGACACAGGATGAGATGGCTGGATGGCATCATGGACTCGATGGATGTGAGTCTGAGTGAACTCTGGGAGATGGTGATGGACAGGGAGGCCTGGCGTGCTGCGATTCATGGGGTCACAAAGAGTCGGACACGACCGAGTGACTGAACTGAACTGAACTGAACTGAACTGAACTGATACACAAAATATCTCTTTTACTGAGAGAATTCCTTTAAAGGTCTCAACTATCTTGAAAATCTCTGGCCCTTCCCAGCAAACATACCATAGAATGAAAAGTCCTTGAGATGGTCTTCCAGTGACTTGCATTTTTCCTACAAGTTGGCATCTGCCTCAATCCCTACCTGAAAGGCAAACTTTATTTTAATTAAACAGATCTTTTAAAAACCTGTCTACTATATTTCTAGCCCTGAGATAGGTACTGAAGGTACAATGATAAATGCCATTATGTTACTTTCAGGAGCTTACAGTAAGTAGAACCTGGTAAGCACACAATAACTAAATGATTCCCAACGACAAATCATAGTAGCTAGAACAACGTGTGTGCCAGAGGTTCTTAATCCTATTTGAGTCACTGACCATTTTGAGAACATGATGGTGTGTATAGTTCCTATAAACAAATATTTTCCTGAATGCTTAGCAGTTTAACACGACAAACATTTATTATCTCACATAATTACTAAAGATCAAGAATCTGAAAGTGGCTTAGCTGGATGGTTCTAGATTTGAATCTCTGATTAGGTTTCAGTTAAGTTATCCACTGGGGGCTGCTGTCAACTGAAAGCTTGGTTGGGGCTGGAGGATATGTTTCCAACTAAGCTTACCCCGCATGACTATTGAAGACAGCCTCAGGGAGTTCACTATAGGCTGCAGCAGAAAAACTCAGTTCCCAGCCACATGAGCCTCCTCATAGGATTCATCACGACAAAGCGGTTGGTTGTCCTTAGAATAACTGACCCTTGAAAAAAAGGAGAAAGCCTTGATGCTATTTATGACCAGTGACCCACCACAAGTGACGCACCATTACTTACCCAGTGTTCTGTTGGTCACACAGATCAATCTTGATAAAATGTGGAAGATGGCACAAGAACATGAACACCAGGAAGCAGAGGCCTTTGGGTGCCTTGTTTAGAGTTGACTACCACAGTCTCCATGGACCTCTTCCCAGAGAAACCAACCATAGACACAGGGCTAAGGAACCCTGCTCTAATAAAAGGCCAAATCCATAACCAGGTCTGGAGAAGCCAGAGAGTTTTTACAAAAAAGTTTAATCACAGCTTTGCAGAAAAAGTGATAATTTTATCAGCGAGTAGGGTAGACAGGCAAGCAGACACTCTAGGTGGATTAAACAGAAAAAGCATACATACTGAAAAAAAGTCCCCTTTTATTTGCAAAGCCATAAGAGGCTCGATGGGGCTGAAACATAAGAAGAATGAGAGGTGTAGTCTGTGTCAGGTCACGGAAGACTTTAAAATGTTGCTGAAGAGGCTGAGTTTTATAGATCACTTTGGAGAACCTGTGGAGCCATAGAAAAACTAACTGATCTGCCCGGCCCAGTTTATATTTTAGGAAGATTTTTTTCAGCCATAATGTGTAGATGAAGGGCAGAGCAATCAGTTGGGAAGCGGTGACTCTCATGTAGAGACCAGACACCATAATGCCAAGAGTAGAAGCAGGGACAGTGGAAAGGGAAAGACAGATCGTTTCCAAGGGCTTGTTAGGAGGTAAAAATGTATCGGAATTGTCAGTCAGTTGATTTGGGAAATGAGAGAAAATAAGACATGAACAAAGCCATGGAGTTTTGGACAACTGAGGAAGTGAGAGGTAGAAGAGGCTGTAACTGGGGAGAGAACAAAGCATCAATATGAATTGAGATGTCTGATAAATATTTTCCAATGCATGTACACTGGGAAACTATTCATGTGAAACCGTCAAAAGGTGAGTTTCCGTGGATATACCAGTTTAGAAAATACTGTGCCACTGGAGATTTACAATGCACATCAATGCGTTCCAGATCAAAATTCTTTTACTGTTTTTTTTTTTTCAGTAAAGAGATGCATATGTTTTCAAGATAATTTTCCCCAATATATTTGATGATGGACTCTTCCTTTTGCTCAACCTCTCTTAACATACTATAAGTCTGCTGCTGCTGCTAAGTCACTTCAGTCGTATCTGACTCTGTGCGACCCCATAGATGACAGCCCACCAGGCTCCCCAGTCCCTGGGATTCTCCAGGCAAGAACACTAGAGTGGGTTGCCATTTCCTTCTCCAATGCATGGAAGTGAAAAGTGAAAGTGAAGTCACTCAGTCGTGTCTGACTATTAGCGACCCCATGGATTGCAGCCCACCAGGCTCCTCCATCCATGGGATTCTCCAGGCAAGAGTACTGGAGTGGCATGCCATCACCTTCTCTGACGTTCTGATTAGTGATGAACAAGTCAAAAGAATTTACAGTTCACCTAATTCAACAGTAAATGTCCATCAAAAAATTGCCAAAAATGACATTACAAGAAGGTAGATAACCCCTTTTTTTAGCTCACATTAATCATAGTCAAGTCTTCAGGAACTAATCCTTATTTGAACTTCCAGAAAGAATCAAATTGCTGTTTATTCTTTTAGTTATTTCAATAATTGCAGTTCCCACTTTTGAAACCAATACAGAAGGTTTTTTAAAGCATACAAAAACAAAGTGTATACCTTGGAGGATAATATATATCTAGTTGAAAAATTTACCCAGCTTTATGTCTCATACAATAGTTATCTGTTGCTATATAACAAATGTTAGTCCCCAGAGCACTGTCTCACTGAGGTTTTGAAATGGAAAAGACATCATGGCCCTGATGACAAATGTTGTTTCAGCCCAGTGTTTTTCAAGTGAGCGTTGCTTTTGAGAGCCTGACAACAGGCTGACTTGCAGGTCTTCCCTGGGCTCTGAATCCACATCTGTAAACCGAGGAGAATTTTTAATGATGCCAACTGCAAATCTAGAAATTCACAATGGTTCCTGAAGCTAAGCAGAAGGTGTTTCTTCCTCATGAGTGCAAGCTGTCGCGTCTGACTCTTTGCGACCCCGAGGACTACAACCCGTCAGGCTCCCCTGGAATTTTCCAGGCAAGAATACTGAAGTGGGTTGCCATTTCCTCCTCCAAGGGATCTTTCTGACCCAGGGATTGAACTCATGTCTCCAGTGTTGGCAGTCAGATTCTTTACCGCTGCACCAAATGACCCAAGGGAAAATTGCTTGCTTCTGATTTGTAGTGGTTTTAAGCTTCAAGCTTCAGGTGATAACTCTAAAGAGCCCAGCAAGTTACCTGGAGAAGCAAGATTACAGTGGTTGAGAGGTATGGCTCTGGAGGAAGGCTTGAACTGGGTGAATTCTCATTCTGACCTTTATTGCTGTGGAACTGAGCAAGCTTCACAAACTTGTCTCACTTGTTTTCTAACCTATAAAATGGAGGGAATAATGTCTAGCTCTAGGGTTTGGGGAAAATGAAAGGGATAACTCATGTAAGCCTTCAATTAGTATGAGCTATTGTTGTTATTGGCAAAATAGAAGCTTCCACATAAAATCTGGATCACCTTAATACAAAAAAATTACATAGATTTTACAGTGTTAATAAAATAATGACAACACCTTACTTGAAGAGGGTTTCAGTAGGTGTGAGAGCTTCCACATCTCTAAGCCCATTTGATGAGAAAGCGTGCTTCTCAATAGAGCCAGGTTAGCGAAGCTGTGTCCAGCCACTGATGAGAAAAGAAAATGCATAGTGAGCCAGGCGAGCTCAGGACCGACAGCCATTAGTGAGAAATAACAGATGGTGTCTCATTTTTTGCTATGGGCAAAGAGCCAAATGACATGACTAAATAGAAAGACAGCCCCATAGGATTGCATTTGGGCTCCTACTGAGCATGAAGCCTGAAAGCCAGGGACATTTTTAATAACCTTTCTTTGACAAGCTTAAAGTCATTTAATGTCTAAACCTGTCATACAGATCCAGCCAGGAGAACAGGCCTCCTGAGAAAACCCCATAGCACACGGTCTCACCTCCCTGTGAAAAAAGAAAAATCTCATGCACATATTAAAAAAAAAAAAAAATCGCATTATACAGCAAGGTCACCAAGTCAGAACTTTCCATTTAAATTTTAAAAAGTCACTGCCCATCTCAATAGCAGCCTTCCAGACCTGCTCACCATTCTGTATTGCAGAAAATGCTGGGTTACGGTCCAGTCATTATTTAAACAAAACAATAGAGCACCTATGCGTACTTTAGCTGAAATTTTAGTTCAGTTTAATTAGAATGAAATGCATTATAAATTATTATGTGCTGAGCACAAAAAAGAAAAGAAACTCATAATGTTTTAGATATTGGATTTCACTTTTTCATCAATACAAATGAAACAGTAAGTAATCACTTCTTTTTAAACAGCTTTTCAAATTAATGAAAAAAATCAGTAATTAAATGATTAAAAATGTTTATTATTCTGTCTATCCTTGTAATATTGGTCAGTGGTACACCAGTGATTCTGTAAAAAAGAAAAAAGAAAAACATTCGTTGAAGCAAATTTATCTAATAAATTGTATTTGTTTTCCAACAAGTCAGCTAGTAAGAACATTAGTAAGGACATGAATTTGATTTTCCCCAGAGTCTGTGGCTCCATCTTGCCCCAGCTGTTTCATTTTCTTCTCATCACCAAATCATTTTATTACAATAACTCTACATGACTTACTTTTCTATAGTATTTATTTAAATGCAAGCACATCAGATATATCTCCATGTTGAGCATTGGGTTTAAGATTTACATTTAAATCACACCTTAGATATGTTTGTCAGGAGGAGGGAGGCTGAGAGAAAAAATAATTTTAAAACTATAATTTTGCCGTTACTTAACTATACTATGTGAAAACTAATATGAAGGAAAATAAAAATGGAGTTGATGTTGCTAGGAAAGCTCTCTGGAATGGCAAGTTGAGAGGTCACTGAGGAAGTAGGCCATTTGCACTTCTCAGACTGGATGGAATCTGAACATCAATGATTCTTGTCTTAACATAGGCTCCAAAACATCTTCCAAATGTTCTAGAAACTCAAGATACTTATCAGACCCTTATTTAGAACAACTCCTGACAGTCACCCCTTAAGGACAAATGTTTCCTCCTTTGCGTCAGAGTACAGCCTCATGACTTCTGCCTTAATAAGCCCCTGACACTTTCTCTCAGCAAGAACACTCTTTCAGTATTACCCGAATCTGTGTCCCTGAGTTACAATTCCTACGAACCCAATGGAACTTTTTGTTCTTTGCAAGCCTAATGCTGATTGTTGTTCAACATTAATCTACAAAGTTTACAAAGGGAATAAAATATCACTATAGTAAAAATAGTCACAGCAATGTCTTGGAATTCTACAGATTAATGGGATTAAACTTAAATAAAATAGTTACACTCATTGATATTTTCAGAGAGACCCAGAATTAATACACATATTTTTCCTTTTAAATCTCTGATGTCAAAAACCTTTCAAACTTGAAATAGATGGCTATTTGTCAGTTTAACAACACTGTGAATTTCATGGTAGAGGCACTTTTTCTCATTTCCCACTGCATTCCCATTAGTCATGTATGGATGTGAGAGTTGGACCATAAAGAAAGCTGAGCACTGAAGAACTGATGGCTTTGAACTGTGGTCTTGGAGAAGACTCTTGAGAGTCCCTTGGACAGCAAGGAGATCCAGCCAGTCCATCGTAAAGGAGATCAGTCCTAAATATTCATTGGAAGGACTGATGCTGAAGCTCCAATACTTTGGTCACCTGATGCGAAGAACTGACTCATTGAAAAGACCCTGATGCTGGGAAAGATTGAAGGCAGAAGGAAAAGGAGATGACAGAGGATGAGATGGTTGGATGGCATCACCGACTCTATGGATATGAGTTTGAGCAAGCTCCGGGAGTTGGTGATGGACAGGGAAGTTTGGTGTGCTGCAGTTCATGGGGCCGCAAAGAGTCAGACACTACTGAGCAACTGAGCTGACGGTGGCATTCAAGAATGACAGATGTTCAATGACTATTTGTTGAATATGTAATACATAATTAGCAGCAAAAGTTGGGTAGTAGTATATAAGCACAGTGAAATGACTAAAGCAAGATGGAAAATACTTTTTCCTGGCCATACCAGAGTAAGTTGTCTGTTAGAAAATGTGGGTCCCAATGATGGAAAGGAAAAAATAAGCTCATTTCCTTATCAGTAAAATTTCTTAAAAGCCTGGCCTTTGCTCTTTTTCCTCTTCTTTCCATATAGATGATATGTAGACCTAAAGTGTCTGTCCCACACTGCTGCATAATTCAGGACATCCACAATTATCTTAATATCCTGTCTCATGTATGTCCTCCCTTCTTACTTTAAGAAACCACATACTTATCCAGCTGATATCACTCTTTTCCACTGTAAGCACTCATGGTGATTGTGTTTATATCGTGTCTTACACTGGAAGCGACCTCGTCAATCTTCAGAAAATGAGTAATGACTAAAAGCAAGTACTGTTTTGTAGTCAGAAATATAAATAATATTTTAAAAAATTCACAATGTGAAGCTCAAAAAAACAATTGTTTAAGAATTGGCAACCAAATTTTATACACACACACACACACACACACACACACACACACACACACCAGGCTAATTTTTCTGTACATAAAAATAAATATTGCAACATTAACCTAAAACATGTCGTTCCAGTATGGTACAATGACACATCCCATTTCAGGGGTTTGGAGACACACATGTGTGCGCACTCAGTCGTGTCTGACCCTTTGTGAACCCCTGGACTGTAGCCCACCAGGATCCTGTGTTCATGGGATTTTCCAGGCAAGAATACTGGAGTGGGTTGCCATTTCCTACTCCAGGGGATTTTTCTCCACCCAGGGAGCAAATCCATGTCTCTTGTGCCTACTGCTTTGGCAGGAGGATTCCTTACCATCGAGCACCTGGGAAGCCCCTGGAAGAGAAAGATAAATAACCTCTCAATGATGAAAACCTGGAAAGTAGTCTCCAAGTCAACGTTCTGTGTCAGTTGCTCAGCACTGAGTAAGGATTACTTTATTTAAAATAAGATAATAAATAATAAACATAAAAAATAAATCCTTCTTCCTTGTCTCTTTCTGATGTTCAAAATCCTAGCTATTGTCTAGGCTACTTTAGTCCTTTATGTCAAAATATGCTTCCTCTAATGGGCCCCATGGGCTTCCTGGAGGCTCAGCAGCAAAGAACCTGCCTTTGCAGGAGACGCGGGTTTGATCCCTGGTTAGGACGATCTCCTGGAGAAGAAAATGGCAAAGGAAATGTGCTTGGTTTAGCACAATGTTGGCTCCAGAGCTTAGCAACGTGGTTTTACTGAGTCAAACAAGAGCTAGATTCCATTGTTTTGACTAGACTGTGGAGGCATTCTAGGACTTAAATATGTACAGCAGGCTCCTCCAGTGACT
Organism: Capra hircus; assembly: GCF_001704415.2. Classification (NCBI taxonomy): domain Eukaryota; kingdom Metazoa; phylum Chordata; class Mammalia; order Artiodactyla; family Bovidae; genus Capra; species Capra hircus. The sequence goes on along the minus strand of NC_030836.1, from coordinate 21,628,092 downwards.
GCTTAAATATATCAGGCCTATAGATCAATTTTTCATACTTGCCATTTCTGCACTGGATGTAGCACACTGCTATGACTGGTAAAACACAATTGGCTTATACGTGAAATCAGCAAGTGTACACTTTAAATATCTTCCAATTTGATTTGTCAAGTATACCACAATAAAGCTAGAAAACTGATTTTTAAATAAAAGAATGCCAGTTTTAAAAAGAGAAAAATGATTTTATTCATGGAAGATTATATTTATTTTCTGACTTTTGCCTAATGTTCCTCTAGAGAAAAGTCCAAATCCATTTTATAAGCTCAGATTAAAGCTGAAATGATATCTGCATAGATAATGTGGAAAATTAATGATAATAAAACCTTATATATGTGTGTGTTGTTTTATAATAACAAAACAATTTATATCTATTCTTTAGCGTAACTCTTTCAAACTCCTTTTATTTAATTAAATAAATATTTGAGGCCTCACTGTGCTCTGTATTGCATGCTAGGGGTTCCAGAATGAAGCAGGGAGAGAAATGTCTGCCCTCACAGAGTATATGACTCAGTGGGAGAAAGAGAGGGAATGTGGATTAATTAATAAATATTCATAAAAGACCAAATAAAATGTTGTAATTTTGAAATTACACAATGCTAAAGGAGAAAATTTTTAAGTCTTCGATTTAAAAAAACAAGAACGTATTCATTTCTGATGAAAGAGTTCATATGGAGAATGGCTATTTGCTATTACTATTTAGGTTAACTAAGCTCAGCTTTAAGTTGCTCTGACGTAGGCACCTCCCCTTATGTCCTTCAAGATCTTAGGTTATAAAGTGGAGAATCCAAACTTGTATTAATGATAAAATAAAATGTGTATAAAGTACTTAGCAAAGTTTCTGGAGTAGAGTAACTGTTGATCTTATTGGATGTCTATGTGCCAAGCCTTCTCCTAGGTGCATTAATAATGACATTTTATTTCTTATAACTACCCAATTAGGTGGATATTATCAGTATCATTCCCACTTTAAAAATTAGAACTCTAAAGGCTCGAAGAATTCAAGTAACTGGTCAAAGATCACCAAGAAAATCGTAGTAGTGCAACCCAGATCTGAGCCTTGGTGAGCCTGAATTCAGAGTACATGCCTGCCTTTCCTATTACACACTCTTCTTAGCACCTAATACAACCCAGACATTCCTAGATTTTCTCTTTTTTTTCTCTGTGGATGTTTTAAAGGGCTGTGGATCTGGTCATCATACTTACCACGTTTTCCTCTACCATGTGTCTCCTTTCTTGATATCCCCTGCCCCTGCTGTACTCTCTCGAGCTCTCGTATATTTCTTCCAATGCCCCAGTACACCTCAGTCTCTCTTCTTATTGCTTATAACTTGTAATTCTCCCTTTTTTGATAGTAACTTTATTAACCCTTTCCTATCATTGATGTTAGGACACAAAATTTGGTGATCAGAGTACAATAGGATCTTAAAAGAATAGCATAGAAGTTAATAGGAACAATTTTTGGATTCAGATCAATATAAGTTCAAATCTCAGCTTCAGTGCCTTGCATATCGTCCTTATATTTTCTTGCTTCATCCTCTTTACCTGCAAAATGAAGATGATATTGTTATTGTAAGATTTAAATTAGGCAATACCTCTGTGTCTTTGGTGTTTGGCTGGCATATTGTTAAGAGCTCAATAAAGGATATCCCTGGTAAATATTAGGACTTCTCTGTAGCTCAAATGGTAAATAAGCTGCCTGCCATGCAGGAGATTCAAACCCATCAGGGTTTGATTCCTGGGTTAGGGAGTTCCTTTGGAGAAGGGAATGGCAATCCACTCCAGTATTCTTGCCTGGAGAATTTCATGGACAGAGAAACCTGGTGGGCTACAGTCCATGGGGTTGCAGAGAGTTGGCCACAACTGAGCAACTAACATACACACACTGGTAAATATTATTCAGATATTTCTAATGAAATAACATAATAACTTTCTTAATAATAAAAATATTGAAGAAAAATAATATAAAATGTGGATAAAATAATGATAAGATTTGCTAAATATTTAAAGTAGACATATGCAACCAATTACAATCACGATGGTGTGATCACTCACCTAGAGCCAGACATCCTGGAATGTGAAGTCAAGTGGGCCTTAGAAAGCATCACGACGAACAAAGCTAGTGGAGGTGATGGAATTCCAGTGGAGCTGTTTCAAATCCTGAAAGATGATGCTGTGAAAGTGTGGCACTCAATATGCCAGCAAATTTGGAAAACTCAGCAGTGGCCACAGGACTGGAAAAGGTCAGTTTTCATTCTAATCCCAAAGAAAGGCAATGCCAAAGAATGCTCAAACTACCACACAATTGCACTCTTTGCACACGCTAGTGAAGTAATGCTCAAAATTCTCCAAGCCAGGCTTCAGCAATCCATGAACTGTGAACTTCCAGATGTTCAAGCTGGTTTTAGAAAAGGCAGAGGAACCAGAGATCAAATTGCCAACGTCAGCTGGATCATGGAAAAAGCAAGAGAGTTCCAGAAAAACATCTATTTCTGCTTTATTGACTATGACAAAGCCTTTGACTGTGTGGATCACAATAAACTGTGGAAAATTCCGAAAGAGATGGGAATACCAGACTACCTGACCTGCCTCTTGAGAAACCTGTATGCAGGTCAGGAAGTAACAGTTAGAACTGGACATGGAACAACAGACTGGTTCCAAATAGGAAAAGGAGTATGTCAAGGCTGTATATTGTCACCTGCTTATTTAACTTCTATGCAGAGTACATCATGAGAAATGCTGGCTGGAAGAAGCACAAACTGGCATCAAGATTGCCGGGAGAAATATCAGTCACCTCAGATATGCAGATGACACCACCCTTATGGCAGAAAGTGAAGAGGAACTAAAAAGCCTCTTGATGAAAGTGAAAGAGGAGAGTGAGAAAGTTGGCTTAAAGTTCAACAGTAAGAAAATGAAGATCATGGCATCTCGTCCCATCACTTCATGGGAAATAGATGGGGAAACAGTGGAAAGAGTGGCTGACTTTATGTTTTTGGGCTCCAAAATCACTGCAGATGATGACTGCAGCCATGAAATTAAAAGACGCTTACTCCTTGGAAGGAAAGTTATGACCAACCTAGAAAGCGTATTGAAAAGCAGAGACATTATTTTGCCAACATGTATGGATGTGAGAGTTGGACTGTGAAGAAAGCTGAGTGCCGAAGAATTGATGCTTTTGAACTGTGGTGCTGGAGAAGACTCTTGAGAGTCCCTTGGACTGCAAGGAGATCCAACCAGTCCATTCTAGAGGAGATCAGCCCTGGGATTTCTTTGGAAGGAATGATGCTAAAGCTGAAACTCCAGTACTCTGGCCACCTCATGCGAAGAGTTGACTCATTGGAAAAGACTCTGATGCTGGGAGGGATTGGGGGCAGGAGGAGAAGGGGACGACAGAGGATGAGATGGCTGGATGGCATCACGGACTCGATGGACGTGAGTCTGAGTGAACTCCGGGAGTTGGTGATGGACAGGGAGGACTGGCGTGCTGCGATTCATGGGGTCGCAAAGAGTCGGACACGACTGAGCGACTGAACTAACTAACTAAGCCTTCTTTTTAGGCTTCCTGGTGGCTCAGAGGTTAAAGCGTCTGCCCGCGTCTGCCCACAGTGCAGAAGACCTGGAGAAGAAGACTTCGATTCCTGAGTCAGGAAGATCCCCTGGAAAAGGAAATGGCAACCGACTCCAGTATTCTTGCTGTAGAATCCCGTGGACTGCTCCTTGTGGGCTGCAGTCCACGGGTCGCAAAGAATCACTAAATTTTATTTGATTGATCATAAGCTATCAGTATGGTACAGAGAAAAGCCACAGGAGACAAATTTTCAGAGCCCTGTGCGTCTCTGTACGAGTCGATTCACCTCTCTCAGCTCTCTCATCAAAACAATACCTGACCTTGTAGGTTTGTAATGAGGACAAGATTTAAATTCAGTCTAGGATACTCCACAAATGAATGGCAATGGTTATTAAAGGGAATCTTCCCATGACTCAAAGCAGTGCACATTTCCCCTCAATTGCCCCTCCACATGCAAAGTTCTTACCTTTTATTCTTTTTTAAAGTGATTATGGTCTTTTAGAAACTATGAAGGTGGTTCTTTCAGTTAAACTGCTGGGAATTCCAGGTAAGGCACCTGTGTACCTGCTAAGTCTCTTTAGTCGTGTCCTTTGCAACCCCATGGACTGTAGCCCACCAGGTTTGTCTCTCTGTGGGATTCTCCAGGCAAGAATACTGGAGAGGTTGTCACGCCCTTCTCCAGGGGATCTTCCCGGTCCAGGGATCGAACTGACATCTCTTCTGTCTCCTGCATAGGCAGGCAGGTTCTTTACCACTAGCACCACCTGGGAGGCCCAAGGAATCTGCAGTGGCCCTATTTTAAGGTCTCTATAAATCTATTAAGATGCTTATTTATAAGTTACCAGTCTCCTCAAAGAGTCCATCAAGCTCTGTACTATATCCTTCAGCTATACTGAACATTTATTAAAATCAGTATAGCTTTCTGGTTAAGAGCACATGCATGTTATACAGTTGGACTTTGTAGCCTCAAATTCCAGGTTGGCCACTTACAAGCCTCATGATAAGTTTCTTTACTTTTCTGAAACTCATTGTGTGTGAAATGAAAAAAATAATAGTACCTTATTCACAGGGTTTTAAGAGGACTCAATGTAATGATGCATCTTAATTATTCAGCATATTTCCCAGCACAAAGAAAAACTCAATAAATCCTAACTATTGAAGTCTGAAGAGTTTTAATACTGTGAGACCAATGAACCCTTACATCAGCTTACCAATTTATTTGGCTCACTTTTTCACAAGTTAAGAAAAGCCTAAGCTATCCTTTTTCTTTTCTCATTAGATGAATACCTTCTCAATAAATCTCCATACAGCATAGGGTACTGAAATGTTTCATGGTGCAATTTAAGAAACAAAGTTAAGTCCACTTAAAGCCCATATTGAACTGTACCACAAACCAAAGAAACATCTATCATTGCATCAAACTCTTCTTTTGGAAGAAGCTAAAACTAGATAGTTAATTAGATATGGTTCAAGTTTCTTCCCTAATTGAAAATCAGTTCTTGTCATATGTCTTCAAATGATAATATGTCTTCACTTTTAATGGTATTGTGCACAGGACATTTGTTCCAGATGGTTTCTGAAGTTGATTTGTTACAATTTATAGATTAGCAGACATATTCAAAAGCATTTCTATCCATAGCTCCTGTGTTAAATGAGTGAGAACTGGGTCAAATTTCTGCATGTTTTCCTGAGTCAACCACTGACCCTAAGCCAGAGAAACCCTGGTGTCCTCAATCAGTGCACACCAAGCTTCCAAGAGCGAATATGTATCTCATGTGGAATGCAGTTTACAATGTGACCAACCCTCTACTATGCAAAACTGTGACTAAATTGGTATCTGCAAACCCATGGCACTTAACAACTGGCTATAGCTTTCATGAACAAACACATGGTTATACAATTAGCATCGTTTATCTCCGATTTCATAAGCAAAATTTTGTTAAACAAATGAAAATGTGGAGATAATAGAAGACAAATGTTTTCATAATTTTCATTCCATCATTTATGACTAGATCATGCATTTGGGACCAGGAGAATGAAATAGGAAGATAAGCACCACTGGGCTCCCTGGCGGTTCAGATGATAAAGAATCTGCCTGCAATGTGGCAAACCTGGGTTCAATCCCTGGGTTGGAAAGATTCCCTGGAGGAAGGAATGGCTACCCACTCCAGTATTCTTGCCTGGAGAATTCCATGGACAGAGGAGCCTAGTGGGCTACAGTCCATGGGGTTACAAAGAGTCAGACACGACTGAGAGATTAACACTTTCACTTTGAGATAAGTCTCTTAAATGTTTCTGTTTATAAACTTTCTCACCACTTTTTTTTTTTTTCAGCTGTGCCATTAGGCTTATGAAAACTTAGTTCCCCAAGCAAGGATTGAACCTGGACCCTCAGCACTGAAAGCATGGAAACCTAACCACTGGATCACCAGAGAATTCCCTGTAAACTTTTGTTATCTAAGAAAAATCAAAATGAAACAAAAAACCATAATTCTACTACCATAATTCTACCAAGCCCTTATAGCTTCTGTTGACATTTTTTAAATAAACATAACACATTCACGTGGCTTAGAATTTCTTAGAGTACAGGGAATGGCAACCCAGTCCTGTATCCTCACCTGGACAATTCTGTGGACAGAGGAGCCTTGTGGGTACAGTCTATGGGGTTGCAAAGAGTCAAACGCACCTGAGGGACTAACACACATACGTATATATATATATATATATACACACATATAAATATAGTCTTACATGTATGTGTGTATATATATATTATAAAAGCATATATTATTATGCTGCTAAGTGCATAAATTTTATTTATACACCTAGGTTCAAAATTCAAATGCCTACAGAAGTTTGGTAGGTAACACAGTGAGTGACTTGGGACAGGTGTAAGATAAAGTAAATTTGTAGGGAGAGGTAGTTGACTGTTCACTCGTTTGTACCAATCGATACATCTTAAACTGCTAAGGTTAGCTCAAGTTTCATATATTTAGTCCCTCATCCAAAGATCTTATAATGCATCATAATGATTTTGATGATTGATCTTTACAAAGAAGAGTAATTTAGGAGCAACTTTTTTTCTGGAGATAAGGAATTAAAAAGCCAACAATACTAGTTGAGATACGAGATAGCTTATTCTGTTTCAGTTACTGCACTAGTCGTTTCTCATTTGATCCTGGAAGCACCTTTTGAAGTGGGTGTTACAGTTTTTCTTATTTTATAAATTAGGAAACTCAGAATTAAAGAACTTGTCCAAAATCTGGTTATCAGGACCAGGATTTGAAGCCAGGTTAACTCAACTACAAACTCAAAAATCTTAAAAAATAGATACAAGATCTGAACTCTCAAGACATAACAAATATATCTCTCACTTTCCTACTCTGAGCCTGCACAGGTAATCTGTAGTTTTTAGACAGAGTACGCAGATGAACACTTTTGATTCTCATAAGGCCCACAATATGATGGGAATAATAGTCTATTTTATAAATGAATTTTAAAGATGTTTATGAATTATTTAAAATGCTTTAATAATGAAAATGTCTGAATAAAAGTTAAGAATAGTTTTTTCTTCAAAACTGACTACAGGTCTTTAAAATAATTTTGTTTTGTAAAAAATATCAATACTTTAGACTATAAAGTGATCATATTTTAATTATCAGATTTTCTTCTACTGTCTGTTTTTTCCAAGAAATTAGCTATTCCACATGGCATTTGCCCTTTTTCTGGTATAATTTTTTAAATTCTTTTCATGGACCTCTAAAAATCCTTTTCTTCTGTATCTAAAATGGGAGCAAATGTCCAGACTGATGACTTTCAGAACTATAAAATTGCCACTATCAAATATTCAGTGATCTCCTCACTCTTACTAAGGCAATCTTCCATCAAAAATACAATCCACCCATTGAAAACATCTCAATTTGAAAAGTGTAACTATTATATTAGAAATTTAATAACAGGATGAGTAATAATAAGGATAAAAATCTGGAGATGGATATGCAAAGAAAGGAATGGACACCCAAACTCAACAATCGAGAATCAATGCTGGGTAAGATGGAATGTTCATATTTGGGGCCAGAAACATTGTACAGGAAAAATAATTCCCATTACGGGAAAAGCAAAACTCTGGAAGAGAATTTTCCAAGTACTTAGGCCAAGGTTTATAATGTTACTATTATTTTCTATATAAATATATGTTCTGTAAAATAGATCTAGGGTGACTTGATATGAAGACCCAATTCATTAGCAATATCCAATAAATAACAGGTGTGACACAAACCCTCTCAGAGCATCCAATCATGAGGCACATTTTATTTGCAACATTGGCATTCACCAGAATTGCCAAATTATGAGTTTTGAAATTTTATTGACTGGTTTCAGTAGATGCAATAGCGCCAAGGGATATAAGTTAGTATTGGAACACCCTTATGGAATTTTCAGTTGAAGCTCAACTGAAGATAATCTGGGAAGCTTCATATTCATGTGTATAGGGGTATATGTGTAAAACTTTCGCAGAGAAAGTGAGAGAACCTAGACAAGAATCCATTTACTCATTCTTTCAGGGAATGTTTATTGAGTGACTCTTGTATACCAGTCTTTGTTCTAGGGCCCAGAGAGATAAACAAGGAACCAGTGACACGAGGCATCTGTGCTTGTAGCGATAATGTTCTACTGGAAGGCGATATACAATAAAATAATAAATGAATAAGATAATTCTGACAGTGAGGAAATGCATGAAAAAACAAAACACAGTGATGCAATAGAATGTAAGTGGACGCAGTGTATAGGTAGCTTGTTTCCAGAAGAGCCAATTGAAGCAAAGGCTTTGGAGAGATCTGTCAAGAAAAGAGTCTGAGATGCAGGTTGCACACACTGTGCTTACTTCTTTCGATCCACCTCTGGTTTCTTGTTGGCCTTTTACCACTTTTCTTCCAGTGATCTTGTGTGACTATCTATGATAGTTCTGAATATTAAAACTTCACATGTATAGATCTGCCCACCCTTTGTAATTCTCCTTTTTAATGCATTCCTATAGCAAAGCTCCACATCAAACAAGCTACCTTGAAGCATAAAACCACCTTGTTCATTCACATATGAACAAGCCACCTTTATTCTTACTCTAAGACAGTATAAGTCTTAGAGTGTGACTGTTTAATGTGTGGGTCGATAAGGTCTTAATTATATCCTTTTGGGAATATGATATTTTTGCCTTAGTATGATACTATGCTTATGATGAATATGAAGTTGTAGGAAATATCGTGCAGTTTCATTAAAAGGTTGAGGAATGACAGATTAACTTGTGTAATTAGAAGAGCACTTCAATTTTTCAAAGAATGGAACATTGATACCATTTTACCCAAGGGGATTATAAATCCATTGGTTTACTTCCTTAAATTTTCTGCATAGGGAACAAAAAATTCTTAATCAAAGGCAAAGTAAAAGACTCGGGAAAAAATGAGGGCGTGAATAATTGTATGAATGAATTCAATTGAGATATTTACACCTACCCTATATATTTGAGAATTGTGGACTAGGGTTGTTAGCCAAACAGACTAATATTGTGTCTGCTAACGTGAAAAAACAGATTCATGGGTCAGATTTGCATCTTAAAATATTACCCAGGTTTATCCAGCATTGTCAGTAATTAACATAGTTGACATTCCTGCTCAAATAGTTATTAGAGAAATCATTAAGCCATGAAAAATTAAAAGATGTTCCCAAATGCCCAGACTCATCATAGAACATGTACTGAATAGAAGACATTTTCATTAGTCATTCATATGCTTTTCTATAATGGCTAAGGAAGCAGTATACTTAGAAATTGAAACATATTTCCTGTTCCTGGTTTCTAGAATTTTGTCACTGACATTTCCTGTTCCTTAAACCTACCAAGCTATGTATTTTTGTCAGGTATCTGAACTTTAACTTAACAATTTGATATTTTAACTTCCTTTAGAGAAAATGTAATAAGAAAACAATAGCTGTATAAATATCACTTTTTTTAATTATTAAAACATTCTTGGTTTTGTAACAGGGTTGTCCGAGACTGGACCATATCCTATTCTCTTGATTGACTCACTTGACATCTTTCCCAGTCTTCTTTTATAGTGCTTTCCTGTACACAGAGTCTGGAAAGGTGAAAATGGAATTTCTCAAACTCCTTTGAAGATGCCTTAGGGTTCCAGACCTGATATTGATTCTAAGGGGGTGAACTGTAAGGAATCAAGGTCTCAGGCATTTATTTTACAGGTTCAAATCAGCAGGTAAAGCATGGATCTGAAGTCAACCTTTCCTGTAGTTTCCTCCTGACCTCCGTATCACTGCTAAGCAGTGATTTTCTGGAGGCAGCGATGTGGTAGAAGCTATAGCTTCCTGATTGGATTGTAAATGAGGTAATATGGTACGAGAGCCAGTAGTTCGTGTAATGACTTCCTGATTCTCCAGCTTCCCTATTCTGGAAGAGATAGTAGTTCCCATAATAAGCAATTTTTGCAACAATTTATTCCAGGAGTCTTTTCTGGGGAGCCAAAGCTCTAGCCCTTCTAGTAGTTTTATAAGAACCTAAAATACTGCTTAAAATCTGTTTCTGCTCACAGACCCAGACAGGTGTAAGTTTTTAATTTGGGCCAAGAAGAGAGATGAAGGCTTCTATTTACATCTGTTAACTTAAACTCACTATTCCTGAATTTTTAAAGAATAAAAACAAAAAGTAATTTCTAAAACTGGTAAATGTTTATGACTTTAAAGTTAGAAGAAGATAATTTTCTTTTTACTTAATTTATTTTTCCTTTTTTATTTTTTAAATTGTAAGAGGGATCACTTTATAATATGCATAGTTAAGATCCTACTCAATATCTCTGAGTCAGACCCTGATTTTGGTGGAATTAATCAATTAATTGAAATGCTGGGAAAGGTTGAAAGCAAAAGAAGAGGGCAGCAGAGGATGAGATGGAGGGATAGCATCAGCATCATCAACTCAATGGACAGGAACTTGGGCAAACTCCAGGAGACAGAGGAGGGAGGGACGCCTGGAGTGCTGCAGTCTATGGGCTCCCAAAGAGTCGGACACGACTTACTGGCTGAACAACAAGGACATTTGCATGTCTTCAAAATCTCTGTCTTGAAACACTTCTCAACTACTCTGATGGTTTTAATATTGTCCACAAATTCCTTTATATTTTCCCTAGGTGGTGAGGCATAATTCCTCACTTCTTACGCATGAGTTGGATGTAGTGAGTCACATCTAACAAAGCAAGGGAAGGGAAATAACAACTTTATAGTACAGAAACCTGACAGACATAGCTTTAAACAAATGATCAAGGTTAACATTACCTGTCATATTGATATCATATGCCCCTGATTATGATGCAATATAAAAGGGCCATCACCTCTCAGCTGTTCCTTCCAAAAATGTATAACCACAGCCTCATCATGAGAACATATACATATATAGATCAGAGAACATTTTATAAGACACCTGACCAGTACGACTTCAGAAGTGTCAAGGTCACCGAGACAAAGAATAACTGATAACTTATCATGACTTAGATTAAAGGCACGTGACAACTAAAGGCAATGTACCATGCAAGGTTGGATCCTAGGATTTTTTAAAAAGTGGAAAAACTGAAGAGATGTAAATAAAGTATATAGTTTAGTCATTAAAAAGAAAGAAAGAAAGAAAGTACTTTAGACTGAGATGTCAAAAATTCTACTTGAACAGGCTATCATAATCTGGAGAGGGAGTTCTCAGTTATCCTCCGATGCCAGGGGAAACTCCTGCATTTTCCAAATGAGAATATATATGTGCATGTATTTACATATATAGGTTTCCCAGGTTATTCAGCGGTAAAGAATCTGTTTGTCAGTGCAGGAGACACAGGAGATGTGGGTTCGATCCCTGGGTTGGGAAGGTCCCCTAGAGGAGGAAATGGCATCCCACTCCAGGATTCTTACCTGAAAATCCCATGGACAGAGGAGCCTGGCAGGCTACAGTTCATAGGGTCACAGAGTTGGACACAACTCTGCAACTGAGCACACACGTACATGTACAAATATATATTATTAACAGAATGTGTGGATTACAGATACTGATGGAGCCCTATTGACTAGCTAGTGGCAAAGTTAATGTGTCCAAATGCATGCTCTGCTGCCGAATAAGTAAACTTAGTCTTATTTCTTCAGAGCAGATTCATCGCACTCTTTGATCCTCATTTCTTCTCTGCCTGCTGTATATAGTATTTCATGTCTTCTCACTCAGAGATCAGCTAGACGTAAGTTTTCAATTGGTTTAAAACAAAAGTTGAAGACTCTTTTTAGATCACAAACCTAAGCTGATTTTCCATTTGAGCTGTATCAAAATGCTGCATTAAGTAATATCAAGTTCACATGTCAATTAAAAAAAAAACACACCTATTCTATCTTTTGAATGTAGAGCTTAGCAACTTCTTGGGTCATGCACAAAAAAAGTAGTAATTCTTGAGTTCTCAGTGACCATATTATCAAAAATTTCACCTTGAATTCTATCTAGACTGAGGAATGGGGAAGAGAGGTTTTGTGTGTGTCGTTTTTTTTTTTTTTTTCATAACTCGTTTGGTAATCCAGTAGTTTTATGGACATCTGGTAACTCAAGCCTTAAAACTATAAAACGGAGAGAAATATTCTAGCAGTGTCCAAGATAAATATTCACACTTAGCAAGATAATATTTGCATAAATCCTTGACCTACTTGTGTAAGATAGTTTTAGAGCTGTCAGGAATTGTGCTTAAACCACAGGGGAGTTTAGTAAAAGCAAGTACAGAAATGACTAGGACTCCATTTTTTTTTTCTTGAAATAATTGAGTTCTCATTATTTTTAATGCTATTCTCTCTTTAAAATAGATATCGAGTTTCCATTTTAAGAGGTATATCATGGTAAAAACAAGACCTCCTACTGTTTAAGTATGGTACATACCTGATCAGTCAAGTACCTTTACCAACGGTAAATAAATGACAAAATACTAGTCCTTTAAAGCCTAAATAATTCTGACCTGAGATTCAAGGTAAGATACCCTATTCACTAGCTGTTTTAAAATATTTTATACAGGGATAGTTAGATGACTAATAGATTGGTGTGTGTGTGTTAGTCACTCAGTTGTGTCCAGCCCCTTGCAATTCCATGGACTATAGTCCACCAGGCTCGTCTGTCCATGGGATTTTCCAGGCAAGGATACTGAAGTGGATTGCCATTTCCTTCTCCAGAGGATCTTCCCAACTCAGGGATCGAACCCAAGTCACCTGCATTTCAAGCAGATTCTTCACTAACTGAGCCACCAGGGAGGCCCTAATAGGCTGATAAGAGATATAGGGGCTTCCCTGGTGGTTCAGACAGCAAAGAATCTACCTGCAATGAGGGAGAACTGGGTTTGATCCCGAGGTCTGGACGATCCCTGGAGAAAGAAATGGCTACCCTCTCCAGTATTCTTGCCTGGAGAATTCCATGAACAGAGGAGCCTGGCAGGCTACAGTCCACGGGGTCACAAAGACTGACATAACTGAGCAATTTTCACACAAGCGATAGGTAGATAGACAGATAGATAGATAGACATAGAGGCTAAGAGAGGCTAAAGCCCAACCCTCATCTTGCCCAGTTAGAGTCCTCCTACCCTCTACAGTGATTGAAAGCAAATACAGGAGATCCCTAATGTGAGAAAGATCTGAGTAAGAAAGTGAGATTAATGAAAATCAGGTTTAAACTTTTCTAGATGGTAGATTTCTCCACTTCCTGTATGACTGACTCCATAGTTTACAGTGACAACCCAGCTGAGAATCTTGAAAATTTCCATTGGTTGACTCATTGAATCCAAGCTCAGTTCTTAGCACCTTAAAGGCATGGATCCATATTAGCACTTCTCTCAAGTACAAAGCTTGCCTACAGTCAGATTTCAAGGAGAGTTTCTGAAATGAATGACATAGCTGTCAGTCTGATTTCCATCTAAGTTGATGACATCAAGAGTTCTAGCCAAGTGCTTCTCAAACAAATGTGAATATGATTACCTGAGGATTTTGTGAAAATTCAGATTCTTATGGAGGAGATCTTGTGGGGCTCAAGGTTCTGCAGTTCTAATAAGCTCCCAGCTGGTTTAGAAGCTGCTGTTCCTTGGACTATGCTTTCAGAATCAAGGGTCTAAGTCACTCCTAAGGGGTTTATTTATGTGAGGTGATGCTGCATAGTGATTAAAAGCATGAATTGGAGTCAGAAAAACATGAGCTCAAATTCTTCTCCTGTATTTACTAATGGAGTAAATACAGGAAAATTATTAATCTCTTTGTGCCATAATTTATACATAAAAATTCTGTGACAGTATCAACATTTTATATGGATATCATTTTAAAGTAACATTACATACGTAAGAATTTAGTAGAATGCCTGATTCATGGCAGGTACTCAGTAAATGGTGGCTATGCATTCTCTTGACTTTTTCTCCTCTGCCTAAGACTGAACGTTCAGGAAACTCTTGGTAGGCTGACTGAAGTTAAATCTCACGCCTAATCTTGCCGAATCTGCTTCTTCCAACCCCCTGTAAAAATTGCTAGCAAATGCAGGAAGCCCAGGGTTGTGAGGTAGGTCTTAGTGAGAAAGAAGATGAGTGAAAAACGAAGGCAGAGACACCAGATAGGGGTGTGTGTGCGTGTGTGTGTGTGTGTGTGTGTGTGCGCGTGCTCAGTCATGTCTGACTCTTTGCAACCTCATGCCTGTCCATGGGATTTTCCAGACAAGAATACTGGAGTGGGTTACCATTTCCTTACCTAATATGGGTAATTACTGGAAAAAGCAGAGTTTTGGAGTTAAAACAAAAAGGGGGAGGGGTGCTAAAGAAGAACATGTAGAGAGCCAATCTATTTAATGGGGAAAATGGAAAATGAGAACAAAATGTTAAAATTGCATTCAAAGTGCTTCTGTTTATCATGGTTTAGGTCAGGTTGCCCACAAGAAAGATCTTCAGTCAAGGATTCATGGGTAAAAGGCTTAGTAAGGAGATGTCTTCAGGAAGATGTGTGAGAGGGTGGGAACTGACTGGGGAAAAGGAGAAAGCCATACAAAAGTGGGCTGGCTCTCAGGCAGTTTCACCAAAGGAAACTTCAGGGAATTTCTGCAGTGTAAATTTGTCTCAGAGATGTACTGATTTGAGGAGAGAGAGCTGGAGTTTTATTCATTGGTTTCAGGCTTCCCCAGAGAAGTGGGAGAGACATAAATTTAAATCCCCACACACTTCTAATTCTCCACAAGTGCTGGCAAAGCAGGCCCCGGTGCCTGAAAGCAATCTTCCAATAAAGAGCCACAGGTCTGAGAGGCTCGAAGCCAAACCATACAGAAGGAAGGGAGGGGACACAAAAATGATAGATGCCAGACTCTGAAATATTAAATTACAAGGGAAACTTTATTGTTTAGACCTTCCCAGGACAACTGCTAACAATGAAAGTATTCATCTCTGTGATTCTTCCAGTGCTTATGGCTTCTTACTATGAGAAGTTAAACAGAAATGCCAATGGTTCCTGAAATTTAGGATGATTTTTAGCAAGAGTTTTTACTTTGTTTTATTTTTTGTTTCATTTTTTCAAATTACTCTTTAGCAGAGAAGAAGTGAAAGTAAGGAAGATAAGGCAAATGTCAGTAAGCACTCAAATATATAGAAATCAGGATGAATTAGATATATATATTATAATTATATAATATAATTATATATATATTATATATATATTACTTATAGAAATTGGAATGAATGGTAACTATAGCCGAGTTGCTTAAAACCTAGTATTTTAGGTTAGAATGATGAATGTCCAAAACAACAAGACTTCAAAAATTGTTTGTCTCTTTTGTTTGCAGTCCCACTTTCTGAAATTCATTAATGATCATGGAAAACATAGAACTGATTTAGTGCTCTAATGAATGATGTCTAAAATTGCTATGTGAATTTAAATTTCATAACTTGACTGGCAGAATCTTAGAGGCCGAACATAGAAAAAGTAGTAGTAGTTTAGTCATTATTTCTGACTCTTGAAACCCCAAGGACTGTAGCCTGCCAGGCTCCTCTGTCCATAGGATTCTCCAAGCAAGAATGTTGGAGTAGATTGCCATTTCCTTCTTCAGCGGATCTTCCTGACGCAGGGATGGAACCTGGGTTTCCTGCATTGCAGGCAGATTCTTTACTGACTGAACCGCCACGGAAGCCCCTGGAAAGAAGTGTCTTAGGGTAATAATAAACTTAAACTGAAATGTTCTGTTAATTCAAGCACTCAGCTCTAGCCCCATATTTCACGTTGCACATAAACTGAATCTGAAGAGAGAAACTAATAATAGTTGACTATGATTTTTGTACTTGTTACCAAAAATACTAAGATTGGAAGCAAAGGGGAGATTGGCTTTTCCCAAAGACAGGAAATATAGAATATTTTCTCCTGAAATTTTGAGACTTCAGTTAGGTAAGGCACTCTTTAGAAAGTGAAAAGTAAGTTAAAGTGTTAGTCTTCAGTCATGTCCGACTCTTTGAGACCCCCGTGGACGGTAGCCTACCAGGCTCCTCTCTTCACGGGATTCCCCAGGCAAAAATACTGAAGTGGGTAACCATCCTCTTCTCCAGGGGATCTTCCTGACTCAGAGAACAAACCTGGGTCTCCTGCACTGCAGGCAGATTCTTTACTCTTTGAACCAGGGAAGCCCAGCAATCTTTAACCCTCAAATAGCTAAGTAGGAAATGGCAACCCACTCCAGTGTTCTTGCCTGGAGAGTCCCAGGGACGGGGAAGCCTGGTGGGCTGCCATCTATGGGGTCGCACAGAGTTGGATACTACTGAAGTGACTTAGCAGCAGCGGCAGCAGCTAAGAAACCAAAAAATGATGTGTATATGTGTGTGTGTGTGTGTGTGTGTGTGTGCGCGCGTGTGCTTGTGTATAACATATATACTTGGGGTATATACATATATATGTAAGATCATATTTCTCAAATGAAAGAAGTAGAAAATGTGACAGAATAGCTAAGAAAATCTCGATAAAAATAATGCAAGCAAGCATCTTCCAAGGAATCAACTCACACTACAAAGACACATCAATTTAAACAGAGTAGTTTTAGTAAAAACAAATAGATCTGTCAAGCAGAATAGAGAATCTAGAAGCATTTGCATGAAGATTTTAAGATATAAAAAGTTAGTGTTGCAAATCCACGGAGAAAATATAGACTACTTATTGAATAGGGCTGGATAATGGGAGCTCCATTTATACCCAAGGAAAAAAATAAATTACAGATAGTATAAAGGTCAACTTTAAATGTTAGTAAGTTAAATATAAACAAAAATATTCATAAGAAATATAAAAACCAAAAACTATAAAATTTTAAAAGACAGAGAAAGATACTTTTGATAATGTAGGGGAAGCTTTCCTAAGTAAGCCAGAGACTGTAAAGAAAAAGCAGAACTGGCTTTTAAATACTTAAAACATTATTTGATTAAAAATGCTACAAAAACAGCTAAATAATAAGTCAACCTGGAGAGAAAGTATTCGGAACATTTTTAACACATAAAATACTAACATTTCAAATATAAAAGAAGGCTAAAAGTCTGTGAAATAAAAATAGGGTACAGAGGATAAGATATTTCACTAAAGAAGAAATACCTATGGGTAATTACCATATATGAGATGCTCAATGTCACTGATAATCAGGGAAATACATTTTAAAATGAGAGGTTATCATGTAAGATAAGAATACATTCATATAAATTTAATGTTAGTTTTTATATGTTTTATTTAATTTTGAATAGATAATATATTCACATGGGTCAAAATACTATATAATAAACCTTCCCACCTACTTTCCTGCCAACAGTTTATCTTTTACAGACAACTGATTTGACAAATCCTCTATGAATTTTTACAGTAATATTTTATACATTTACAAGTAAATATATAATGCTCTGCACTTTAATTTTACCCAAACACAGAGAGCTTTCTTGTTCTTTTGTATGGCTTCATAGTATTCCATTGTTTAGATGTGATATAACTGTTGGCTGAGTATAATGGCACGATAAAAATAGTATATATAAGTTGTATCACATAGATGCGACTATATCTGCAGCATAATTTCCTAAGAATACAGTTGTTGGATCAAATGATATCTGTACATTTGTAAACAAGTATAGCCTTTTGAGGAGGAAATTAGGAGATACCTTTAAAGTTTAAAATAGTTATGCCTTGGGACCCAGGAGCTATTCTGCAGATCTAACATTATAAAATAATGTCTGCAAAGGAATGTATATCGTAGTATTACAATAACAAGAGACTGGAAATCTAAATGCCCTTACTATAGGAATGGTTTTATATATTTATAAAATATATATAATCTATTCACATTACAGAATACTATGCAGTGATTAGAAGTAATTAATTAGGTCCATGTGAACAAAGATGAAAATATCTCCAAAATATATATAAGAAATATATATATATATATAATTAAGTGTAAAAAGCAAGTGACTGGACAATATGTATCACATGATTTGTATATTTAAAAAAAAATACACACCAAATTTTTGAAAGGTGCTAACTCTGAAAAATGAAGAGAAATGGTATTGGTGACAGAGCTATGTGAAGCTGAATTTTATTATTTGTGCTGTTTTTATGGATTTAAATCATTTTTGAAATTATAAATGAAAAATATTAAGAACACTACTGAGATGTGAGAGGCAGGACCTTAGGTGAGCTCACTTGAAAAGTCAGCCTCTGAAATTCCATGCATGGCTACACTCTGAGACCCTAAGGTAGAGACTGCTTATTGCACTCTGCTGATGAAAAGGTACATCAACAGATATGACAGTCAGCCAAGGCCAGCAAGAGTAGGAACGCAGCTTACCTTGGCTGGGCCATGTGGTATCCCCATTGTGAAAGTGCCTTTTCAGCTAAAGGTAATAAATTTCATTTTAAACTAAAAAACAAAGCATAGCCACAACCTTTGTAAATTTTAAATGATAGAATACAATAATGTTGGCAAAATATACAAAAATACATTTTATATAAAAAGGAAAATGTGGAACTAATATAAATAAATCATGTTTTATAAGTTATTTGCAATTGACTGCTTTTTATGGCTCTACCATATGAGCCTATCCTTACACCTTATAAATGTGAAAAATAACTAAATCAGCAGGAGGGATTTCTTTGCCTCAATAAAAGAACCATATGCCAGGTAAAAAGAAAAATAATCACATTCACCAATATTGTTTCTGAACCATTGTCCCTGCTCAGTCAGGGGACTCTAGCCCTACCATACCATTCACTTTACGTAAAGATACGAGTGATCTTTACTAATGATGTGACTCTGTGGAACTAAGTTGAAGACAGAGACTTACTGGCACTGAATCATCACAGAAATACTAGTGAAAATTTACGCGGACTTCCCAGGCAGCGCTAGTGGTAAAGAACCCGCCTGCCAACGCAGGAGATGTAGAACACTCAGTTTCCATCCCCGGGTCGGGAAGGTGCCCTGGAGGAGGGCATGGCAACCCACTCCAGTATTCTTGCCTGGAGAATCCCATGGACAGAGGAGCCTGGCGGGCTACAGTCCATAGGGTCCTGAAGAGACAGACGCGACTGAAGCGACACAGCACACATGCAGTGTTAAATACGGGTGCACATGCTCCTGCTCCGCCATCCCAGTGGAGTAGTCAATTAGCAAACAGGGAGCCCCCAAGAAGTTTCAAAATCCTTAGCTCAGCGTTTCAGACAGCAGTTATTACCAGTTAAGGAGACTTATCATCAATCCAGGTTAAAGTAAAAAAATTCATTTTCCATTTTTCAGTTTTTCCATCATACTACTTCTTGTAGATCAAGATATTTGGTTTTGCTGTTGATTTCGACAGCTTAATAGTTTTGTTACTTTTGATAGTTTATGAGAGTAATGAGAAAATCACATTCAATAAAGAAATACTTTCATTGCATACCGCACATGGTTTTTTGTTCTTATACTTACCGAAAGTGAAAGTTGCTCAGTCGTGTCCGACTCTTTGCGACCCCATGGACTATACAGTTCATGGAATTCTCTAGGACAGACTACCGACCAGGGAAAGGTAGCCTTTCCCTTCTCCAGGGGGATCTTCCTAACCCAGGAATCCAACCTGGGTCTCCTGCATTGCAGGCAGATTCTTTACCAACTGAGTCACAAGGGAAGCCCAGGAATAGTAGAGAGGGTAGGAGAAGGCAATGGCACCCGACTCCAGTACTCTTGCCTGGAATATCCCATGGATGGAGGAGCCTGTTAGGCTGCAGTCCATGGGGTCGCTAGAAGTCGGACACGACTGAGCGACTTCACTTTCACTTTTCACTTTCATGCATTGCAGAAGGAAATGGCAACCCACTCCAGTGTTCTTGCCTGGAGAATCCCAGGGATGGGGGAGCCTGATGGGCTGCCGTCTATGGGGTCGCACAGAGTAGCAGCAGCAGCAACAGCAGCCTTTCCCTTCTCCAGCCGATCTTCCCGACCCAGGAATCCAACTGGGGTCTCCTGCATTGCAGGCAGATTC
This sequence comes from Capra hircus, assembly GCF_001704415.2. Lineage (NCBI taxonomy): Eukaryota > Metazoa > Chordata > Mammalia > Artiodactyla > Bovidae > Capra > Capra hircus. Next base: position 21,607,944 of record NC_030836.1, on the reverse strand, counting down.
TTTACCAACTGAGCTATGAAGGAAGCCCTCATACTTACTGAACTATGAGTTAAATGGAATTTAAAGAATTTAATGATTCACCCAGTATTGTATAGTATTCTACATTAAAAAAAAAAAAAGCTAATCTTAATTTTAGGTTAGTTTATGTATACATATATATATATATATATATACTCTCAAAATCAGAAAGATCAGTCTTTTTCTCACTATATTGAAACTAAACATAGTATTTGCCATGTAAGATGTCTTTTTTTCCAAGGCTCTTGACAGGGAAACACCTTTTGCAAATGTTTCAGTACAAAAGGCAAAGTTTGGTATCACATTTCATCCTCTTCTAGCTTTTATCATTTTAAAGCTGGCTTTTAAATTATTTTCTTTTTCATTTTTTGGTTTGCTTTTTTTTTTATTTCCAGTACTTACAGATAGGAACAAATAACTAGATTAAGATTTTCATACATTCCATTTATTATGTGATTACAAATATTTTACAAAAATTTTAAGAAAAGAAATCAAATAAGTAAAAGCTTACTTGACATAAAACTAAACACTTAGCAAATGTATAGCTTAGGGTCCTGGTTAAACTTCTATTGTCAAAACAAATTATTTATTAATTGCTGTTAACCTGATTAAAATTTCATAGTTATGAGAGGATGAGATTGCTTTCTATAACTTTTAGTGACAAGAAGCTCTAAATTTCATAATTTTGTATTCCACTGTTGGAATTTAGTGTAACTTAAGTGTTAACATAGTTTTATAAGTAAATGCCTACGCTATACAATAAACACACTTATGCATTTGCTAATTTCTTGTTCAGGGCTTTACACAGTAAGAGTTATGGTAAGGTATTGACTGACTGAATGAAGAATTAAATGCATGAATAACAAAATGAATAAGGATGACTGGGTTCATTTGTCAAATAGATGTTATGTATTGATATAGTCAATTTACAACATTTAAAATAGACATACTCTTCATTGTTACCAATACAGTTGCTCAACAGTTTAAAGATTCTTAACTGTTTTACTAGAGAAATATATACTATAATAAATTTAATTATAAATATATTTTAGAAAGTGCTAACCATATTTTCTTGATTTAAAGTCATGTGTGTGCTATGTTTAATGTGGTAGTGAACTTTTCAGTAACTGGCTTCATGTAGTTCAAGAAGCAGAGTAGTTGTAGAACCTGTCTCCAACTTAAATAGTCCTCACAAACTCTTCTCTAGCCACCTCTTTATTCTAGAAACATGTAGCCAGAATTACGTGTAAACAACACTCACACTCAGCATTGAATCATAGTGATGAATGATTTGCATGGCTTCACCAAAAAGCTGTTTCAGCAGTTAAAATATGAAGAGATTTGACAAGTGGCATACAACACTGAAAAATTGGGGCCAAAAATTTTTCTTAAATTCTACACTCTGTATGACTCACATGTACTCAGTAGAAATATGTCATCTCTCACATAATCATTGGTCTTCCCTAGAAAAATAGATGTATGTACCAGAAAAATGACTCAAAAGCAAAATATGTGTAGAATTCAAAAGTAAGTTTTGTTAATTACATCTTTAAAAATTAAAACGTAGTTCAAATAATCTATTATGCTGTGTATATTTTAATATGCACTCAGGTTTCATTTTAAATTTTATTATTTGCATTGCTAAATGGGTTGGTAAGCTTTTCCAGACTGATAGGCGCATTAGGAGCACAATTAAATCAATGCTGTGGAAATTCCTGCCATTAATTTAAGTAAAAATATTATCAAAGGTAAAGTTTAAAAGTTACAAAAATGTTACAAAAATCAAGTTACAAAAATGTGCTTCATATATAACCTAGGATATGAATCACATAAGATAAACAAAAATGTTAATTAAATATATATGTTCACTAATGAACTGAAGAGTCTGTCATTACTTCTCTTAAAAATGGCCTAGAGAAATGTGACTTGATTCAATCATTATTTAGTTAATATATTTATTAAAATACATATAGTCTGCATAATAAAATATATAATATATATTGAACATTTTAACAAAACAACATAAAGTATTACATTATATTTATTGTTGGAATTTCTTCATGACTTCAGTAAAGTGCAATTTTATTACAGAAATCAAAATTTTATTATAGAAACCAAAAAGCAAAAAATCTCATGTTTCAAAGTTCTCAAGTTCTTTACCACAATTGTTTCATGTGAACACAAACATATCAGAGCAATCAGAACACAGAAATGACTGCCTATTTAAAAAGGAATTGTGCTTAAGAAGATATTACTTATTAATTACAAAAGGCAAGTATGTTGAATTACATGAAGAAAAAAAAATGACCAGATTAGGAAATTTATTATCAAAATCTACCCTTGTATCCCTAATAATACTGGTGCTTTGAGATTCTCTAAGCAAAAAACAGGCATAACCTGTTTTTAAGGCTTCCCCGGGTGGCTTAGAGGGTAAAGCATCTGCCTGCAATGCTGGAGACCCGGGTTCAATCCTTGAGTCAGGAAGATCCCCTGGAGAAGGAAATGGCAACCCACTCCAGCACTCTTGCCTGGAAAATCCCATGGATGGAGGAGCCTGGGAGGCTGCAGTCCATGGGGTCGCGAAGAGTTGGGCACAACTGAGTGACTTCACTTTCTAACTGATAAAGATTCTCTCTTTGACGAAATTTAATCAGGCTCCTCTGAACTCTCTTCTCAACTTGGACCTGATCTTTAGGGCTTTTTATTTATTTTTGCATAGTTCAATTTTAGCAAGGATCCTGCTAAATCAGCTTAACCGGATTACTGTAATCTGGATACATAATCACCCAACAATAACTGGTTTGGTTCCTCATCTTCCTACCATTCCTCAGGTGATATGTGATTGCCCTGGCCTGCATTCAGAAACCTACTCATTGGTTAGCCAGAATCCCCCTGACCCCTGATGCCAACTCCTAGTGATTTTTCATCTAGCAACCCCTGCCCCAATCCTGCTTCTTGACTATAAAATTCTCCCTTTTCCTTGTGGTATCAGAGCTGGGCCAATCTCTGTCCTCTACTGTAAGAAGTCCATTGCAGCATCCTGTGCTCAGTCACTCGGTCGTGTCTGCCTCTCTGTGGTCCCATGGACTGTAGCCTGCCAGGCTCCTCTGCCCGTGGAATTCCAGCAAGAATACTGGAGTGAGGTACCATTTCCTGCTCCAGGGGATCTTTCCCACCCAGGGATTGAACCCCATCTCTTGCCTCTCCTATAATGGCAGGCAGATTCTTTACCACTGTGCCACCTGGGAAACCCTTATATATATCAATATTGTATATAACGTATATGTAATATTTTGCATTCTATTACTCCCGCCTGGATGTGCCTTTTATATATTTTTCTGTTATTGTTATACCTCAAACAATAGTAGTTATTGTGCTGCTTAAAATATAAATTCTAGGAGCAAGTTTTTAGTGATAAAGCAAAACATAATTTCAACATTTCATCAAAATCTATTCAGTGGATATGTCAATCAAATCAGTAAATCCTCCAAAGATAAGACTCAATCATTTCCCTGAAATATAAGTAGTGTAAATTAAGTAAAACAATTTTAAAATATTCTCTTGTAACTTTGAAAAGTTTCCCACTTTCATGAAAAATACTAGATATAGAAAATATGTATTTTTTCATATTGATATGCTAATTATTCATTGTGAAGTTTTATAAGAATTTATATCTTTGATTTTTTTTATGGAGTAATTAAATAGTCTTTGTAAGAACCTCAGAAGATATACATTCTTATTCCCCATATTTTATAATTCTAGCATAATAACTCATATAATACCTCCATGGTTAGGAACAAATCTTTCTGTCCACCACTTAAAATGTTATCAGGATGTCCCAGATTGAATTAATCTCTCTTCATCTATACTCTGATGTAGGTCCTTTACAATTCTACCTTAAAATTACTTATGCTAGCTCCCTCATTTGATTGCGTATTTCTGAAAGCAGAGAAATCATTCTCAAAGGTTGCAGTTGCATTGCTAGGTATATGACACAGGATAGAAATATCTGAATAATGTGCCCAGATCCCTCACATTTTATACTGAAACTATTTCTTAAACATTGATACATACTGTACAATTCTCAAAAAATGTAGGTGTTATATTTATCTTTTGTGATTATAATGGTTTTGATAACAGTTATCTTTGTTAATTTAGAATTTAGAGGCTAATTTTCTTTTTAGCTTAAACTGGAAATACATGGCAGCACCAGCATATGTGACAAAAATTAGTACTCCTTTTGGAAACAACTGAAACTATAATCAAATCCTAACTATTTTAGAGGTTCTCGATTATTATCCATACCATCCATTGGGATTGTTCTTGGATACTGTATGAGCCAATACTATATCGTACATGTATGATTTTAGAATAACATTACATGAATAAGGTAGATACGATTTAGAACTGTGCTCTCCAAGACTGTAACTACTTAATCACATAGGACTATTTAAATTTAACTTAATTATAGTTAAGTTTAACAAAATGAAAAATTAAATTCCTCAAGTACACTAGTATATTTCAAGTGCTCACTTAGCACATGTGACTACAACACTGTAGTGGCTACAAGACTGAATGGCACAGATTATTTGTGCTATCTTTGTCATTATAAAACATGTCATCATTACAAAGGTTCTATTGCTCGGCTCTGGACTAAAGAGTTGAGATAAAATCAAGTGTAAGAACTAAAAGATATTTTTCCTAAAGTTATGGTGTTGAATATAAATAATTCAAGTTTTTCCTTTTAATCTCCTTGGTATTTCAATGACAGAGGCAGCCATTAGGTAATAAATAATGTTTCCAGCACCTTTCTGACAGATGTGACATGGATGTGATTATTTTTCTGTTTCTTCAGGGCACAACATGCTGTGAGGTCACTGTGGTACTGTGCCACTAATTCCCAAGATTCCATCACTCTTTTAGATGAAAACATCTTACTGTAACTGAAAATCTAATTTTTCAGCTTGCTTGATGTGATTATTTTTCATCATTACTTGCTTCCAAAGTGAGGAACCAGGATTACATAAGGCTTACAGATACTGTGTGGTTTTAGCATAAGAAAAAAGGTGTATATTTGAATACTCAGTGTTCTTTCCTCTTTGTCCCACCATAGCCTGAAAAATCCTTCTGGTTTTATGAATTCTCTTTACAGATGTCGCCTCATTATGGGTTATTTCAAGCTTTCTTTCTTCTTAAAGTCCTACTTCCTTTCCGTCATCCTTATTGTGGATGACTATGTATCAATAATATTTTTCTTTACTGAGATCAAAGCCATTTATCCACTTGTGTGTTCTCCTGTAAGTTCTCTAAAACCTTTCACTTCAACAGTCTTGTCTTCTGTTCTCTCTTGTCTCAGTCATTCTCATGCCTGTGTTCTCCCCACTCTGATGTTCTAATCTTAGATGAAAAGGAGCTTGTTTTCTGCTCCCAAATATCTTCCATCCAGTGCCATAAATTCTCTCCTCTCTTCTTCTTTCACTAATGCCTTAAATTGAATGGCAAACTATTCAAATCATGGTGATCCAAGCCTCGGCACCAACGAGTAACACTGAAGAAGCTGAAGTTGAATGGTTCTATGAAGACCTACAAGACCTTTTAGAACTAACACCCCCCAAAAGATGTCCTTTTCATTATAGGGGACTAGAATGCAAAAGTAGGAAGTCAAGAAACACCTGGAGTAACAGGCAAATTTGGCCTTGGAATATGGAATGAAGCAGGGCAAAGGCTAATAGAGTTTTGCAAAGAGAACACACTGGTCATAGCAAACATCCTCTTCCAACAACACAAGAGAAGACTCTACACATGGACATCACCAGATGGTCAATATCGAAAGCAGATTGATTATATTCTTTGCAGCCAAAGATGGAGAAGCTCTATACAGTCAACAAAAACAAGACCAGGAGCTGACTGTGGCTCAGATCATGAACTCCTTTTTGCCAAATTCAGGCTTAAGTTAAAGAAAGTAGGGAAAACCACCAGACCATTTAGGTATGACCTAAATCAAACCCCTCATGATTATACAGTGGAAGTGAGAAATAGACTTAAGGGTCTAGATCTGATAGATAGAGGGCCTGATGAACTATGGACGGAGGTTCGTGACATTATACAGGAGACAGGGATCAAGACCATCCCCATGGAAAAGAAATGCAAAAAAGCAAACTTGCTGTCTGGGGAGGCCTTACAAATAGCTGTGAAAAGAAGAGAAGCAAAAAGCAAAGGAGAAAAGGAAAGATATAAGCATATGAATGCAGAGTTCCAGAGAATAGCAAGAAGAGATAAGTATGCCTTCTTCAGCGATCAATGTAAAGAAATAGAGGAAAACAATAGAATGGGAAAGAGTAGAGATCTCTTCAAGAAAATTAGAGATACCAAGGGAATATTTCATGCAAAGATGGGCTCGATAAATGATAGAAATGGTATGGACCTAAAAGAAGCTGAAGATATTAAGAAGAGGTGGCAAGAATACACAGAAGAACTGCACAAAAAAGATCTTCATGTCCAAGATAATCACAATGGTGTGATCACTCACCTAGAGCCAGACATCCTGGAATGTGAAGTCAAGTGGGCCTTAGAAAGCATCATGTCGAACAAAGCAAGTGGAGGTGATGGAATTCCAGTGGAGCTATTTCAAATCCTGAAAGATGATGCTGTGAAAGTGCTGCACTCAATATGCCAGCAAATTTGGGAAACTCAGCACTGGCCACAGGACTGGAAAAGGTCAGTTTTCATTCCAATCCCAAAGAAAGGCAATGCCAAAGAATGCTCAAACTACCGCACAATTGCACTCATCTCACATGCTAGTAAAGTAATGCTCAAAATTCTCCAAGCCAGGCTTCAGCAGTCTGTGAACTGTGAACTTCCAATTGTTCAAGCTGGATTTAGAAAAGGCTCTCTGGTTCCTCCTTTAGAAGAGGAACCAGAGATCAAATTGTGAACATCCACTGAATCATCAAAAAAGCAAGAGAGTTCCAGAAAAACATCTATTTCTGCTTTATTGACTATGCCAAAGTCTTTAACTGTGTGGATCACAATAAACTGTGGAAAATTCTGAAAGTTGGGCATACCAGACCACCTGACCTGCCTCTTAAGAAACCTATATTCAGGTCAGGAAGCAACATTTAGAGCTGGATATGGAACAACAGACTGGTTCCAAATAGGAAAAGGAGTATGTCAAGGCTATATATTGTCACCCTGCTTATTTAACTTCTATACATCAGAAGAAACGCTGGGCTGGAAGAAGCACAAGCTGGAATCAAGATTGCTGGGAGAAATATCAATAATCTCAGATATGTAGATGATACCACCCTTATGGCAGAAAATGAAGAGGAACTAAAAAGCCTCTTGATGAAAGTGAAAGTGGAGAGTGAAAAGTTGGCTTAAAGCTCAACATTCAGAAAATGAAGATCATGGCATCCGGTCCCATCACTTCATGGCAAATAGATGAGGAAACAGTGGAAACAGTGTCAGACTTTATTTTTGGGGGCTCCAAAATCACTGCAGATGGTGATGCAGCCATGAAATTAAAAGATGCTTACTCCTTGGAAGAAAAGTTATGACCAAGCTAGATAGCCTATTCAAAAGCAGAGACATTACTTTGCCAACAAAGATCTGTCTAGTCAAGGCTATGGTTTTTCCAGTGCTCATGTATGGATGTGAGAGTTGGACTGTGAAGAAGGCTGAGCGCCGAAGAATTGATGCTTTTGAACTGTGGTGTTGGAGAAGACTCTTGAGAGTCCCTTGGACTGCAAGGAGATCCAACCAGTCCATCCTGAAGGAGATCAGCCTTGGGATTTCTTTGGAAGGAATGATGCTAAAGCTGAAACTCCAGTACTTTGGCCACCTCATGTGAAGAGTTGACTCATTGGAAAAGACTCTGATGCTGGGAGGGATTGGGGGCAGGAGGAGAAGGGGACGACACAGGATGAGATGGCTGGATGGCATCATGGACTCGATGGACGTGAGTCTGAGTGAACTCCAGGAGTTGGTGATGGACAGGGAGACCTGGTGTGCTGCAGTTCATGGGGTCACAAAGAGTCGAACATGACTGAGCAACTGAACTGAACTGAACTAACCTGAAGTCCAATATCTGTATGCCTTTTTGAGTTTTGAACATCCATTCATATACCCATAAGAACTCATCATTTTTAATCCTTTCAAAGGAAGGTGACACCATACTGTAATCATAGATATATATCCTTGACTAAATTATTTACCTTTGTATTCCTCAGTTTTTATCCATAAAATGAGGAAGATAATGGCGTGTACTTCATATTATCCTGTGAAAAAATAATTAAGTGGATAATTAAATAAATGAGTAAGTAATCTCAAATTGTGATAAGTACTATTATTAAAGTAAAAAAGACATATAACAGAATAAATCTAGTATGCAGAGGGTAAGTTGTGGAAGGAGATTTACTTCATACAATCAATAGGTGTAATCAACAATCAACTAACTCACATTCTTTCTTTTGGCACACAAAAATTGTATGATATAATTTACCAAATCTCTTGCCCCCATCATAAGCTTTATTCATGGCATTGCCAAGAGTATTACCCTAGAAAGGGAAAAGAAAGTTTTAGTCACTCAGTCATGTCTGACTCTTTGCGAACCCATGACTGGGGCCTGCCAGGCTTCTCTGTCCATGGAATTCACCAGGCAAAAAAACTAGAGTGGGTAGCCATTCCCCTCTCCAGCGGATCTTCCCAATCCAGTGATCGAACCCAGGTTTCCTGCACTGTAGGCAGATTATTTGCTGTCTGAGCCACTAGAGAAGTCCATTAGCCTAGTAGACCTCACATAAATCAAGTAGCCTTTTTTCACGACTTGTTCTTAGTGAATCTTTGTTGGCAGCCACTGTGTTGGAGAAGACTCTTGAGAGTCCCTTGGACTGCAAGGAGTTCCAACCAGTCCATCCTAAAGGAAATCAGTCCTGGGTGTTCATTGGAAGAACTGATGTTGAAGCTGAAAAGCCAATATTTTGGCCACCTGATGCGAAGAGCTGACTCACTGGAAAAGACCCTGATGCTGGGACAGACTGAAGACAGGAAGAGAAGGGGATGACAGAGGATGAGCTGGTTAGATGGCATCACTGACTCAATGGACTTGAGTCTGGGTAAACTCCGGGAGTTGGTGATGGACAGGGAGGTCTGGAGTGCTGCGGTTCATGGGGTTGCAAAGAGTCGGACATGATTGAGCCACTGAACCGAACTGAACTGGTTATTCTGTCATTTTGAAAGTGTTCACTAAATTATCTGTTCAGTAATTAGTTATATAGACTTAAAAAATATTCATAACCTGAAGGTGAGAAGTGTATTTTACTTGGCGGGGATTTCTAGAACTTGTGTAAAGTATCCCCCTACAATTCAGGAGACCTGGGTTTGATCTATGGGTTGGGAAGATCCCCTGGAGAAAGAAATGGAAATCCACTCCAGTATTCTTGCCTGGAAAATCCCATGCACAGAGGAGCCTGGTGGGCTACAGTCCATGGGATTGCAAGAGCTGGACACAACTTAGTGACTAAACCACCAACATTTAGAACTTTGACCCCACGAGGCAGCATCTTTCACCCTGAGATATCAGAAATGCTAACTGAGCTATCAGGGAAGCCCTTTATATATTATATATTATTATTTATATATATCACTATATTATATATTATTACTTATATACATCCCTGGAGAAGGAAATGGCAACCCACTCCAGTATTCTTGCCTGGAGAATCCAGGAGGAGCCTGGACAGAGGAGCCTGGCAGGCTAGAGTCTTTGGGGTCACAAATAGTTGAACATGACTGAGCGACTAAGCAAATTTATATATATTATTAAATTACAGAGGTATATTTTATAATATATATAAAGTCTTGATTTCCTCCTTCATTCCTGAAAAATAATTTAGCCAAATATAGAATTTGGGGCTGACATATCTTTTGTTTCAGTATTTGAAAATGTACCATTTCTTAGTCATAAAAGAAACCATTTAACAAGGTTTTTTATTTATTTCCCTTTTTGTCTCCACATATACACTTTAGTTCTCCCATCATAAAAAAACATTGTGTTTTAAAATTTCTTTAACTGTTAAATGAAATTTAAAATATCATTTAATTGCAATGTTGTAACAGTAACTGTAATATTCCTTTCACAGAACTAGATTAGAAATGGGTATAATACCTTTAACAAATTGCAGAAACTGCTGTTCTTCAAATCTCCTGCTTCAGCTAACGTCTGTAATGACAAACAGTGAAAACATTCGAATCTACTGGGACCAATTTACTGGTGCAGTGCACAGGTCCAGTGCTTCCAGCTATAATTAGAAAACGGCGCCTGCTCTCCATTAGTTATGGTTACTATAGTAATTCCATATGCCTGCTGACTAGTGAACTAGATCGTGTATCTTCTGTAAATTGCTCTTGTTAGTCACTTGTAATTTATTTTATGTTTCCAACAACAATTTCAAACCAGTAGTGTCAGGAACACATGTTTTTGCAATTATTGGAAAAACAAACCAGAGAACATGTACCTTCAGCCTTATCCCTCTCTTTTCTATTAATGTTTACTTATACTACTGAATATTTTTGAAGATCATCAAAGATTGTCAATATGATTTTTTTAAAGCAAGAAAAGAAAACATACTCTCTTTCTGCCAAGAATGTTTCTTACAAAATTTCGAGCTCTCTCAAGACTATAAAATAACTTATAATCTGCATTGTTTTTCATATCTGCATTTTAGCAGTCAACTTATTAGTGACAGTTTATTTGAAATCTAATCTTAATATCTATTGTGGATTCAAATTCAGTTAACATTTTTTAAGGTACCTAATGTGTCTGAGATTAACAAAGAACATTTATTCATTCTTGTCCATGACTACTTCTGTATTCAGTGAAAGCTAACAATATGCTGTATTCTTATTCCACTGTGGAACATTGTCAGTGCTCGTAAATACATGTATAGCTTCAAACAGAATATCTTACCAAATAAGTATTGATAATGTGTCAGATGGTTGGTATAGTGATGATTATTTCAACAGCTGCCCTCAGAGATTTGAACAATTAAAGAGGAGAAAATATCCATTATTGATCCATGCATATATCTATAACTTCGCATTGTTTTCCAGATGTATTTTTAAGAAATAAAAAATTTGGTTTATAACATCAAAACATATATTAAAATGGTATATATCATTTTAGTGCATTAAATCATAGATGTAAGTAGCTTATTGAATAAATAAGTACATTTTGCAACACAAATATCAAATTGAAAGGATATATATATAAGAGGTGAGAAGCATTTTAGTAGTGATAAACAAATTTAACTTTAGAACAAATTTATTTTGAATATTGATGTATAAAACTCAAATATCAAATATATGCCTGACATTGAGATTATCATAGACTTCATTGAGAACATGATAATCCTGTTTGTATTATATGTATAAATATAAAATAGAAACTGATTATTCACATTTTATATCCCTCTGGTTATACTTCTGAATTACTACATCTAAAAAATGTCTACGATTTAGTCCTGGTCCTTCATGATGTAAAAGAATAAAAGCACAATAAGATTTTAAAACACTGAAAGCTCTTTTGAACTCAAACCTTTACCCCAATATTGAGAGTAATGAAGCTTCAAGAGACAGTTGTATGCACATTATTTATTGTAATTATTCAAGCTACTTTCCCTTAGGGCTACCGTATTTCTAAGCCAAAAGGGTATTCTAGGTCCACCATGACAGTTAGCATCTGATAAATGATGCTGCTGCCACACTACTAACATGGGGATTGATCATTTCCAATTAATCCCTGAGAGAAATCAATGGTTTCTTCCTAAAGCTATGCATTAACTAATTTATGTTAATATGAATACCTTATATCCACAATATGCAAGGGAAGATGGGACATTCAATTTATAAACTGGTTACAAATGCATAAAAGAGGTATACCTGGGCAGTTTAGCCACAGCAACTAAATTTTGACATTGATGCATGTTGATCCAACTCAAATGCAGCAAAGAAGCTTTTGGAGATTTTTTAGTTTGACTGGTTCTAGTTTGGAAATATTACCATATATTGGGGACCCCATTCTTGTTGTTTGGATTTATACTTCTCATAGCCAGCACTAAAATGGTTTATGGTTCTTAAAGATATGACCTACAGGGTGATGCTGTAATCAAATGTTTGCTCCATTCCTATGTATTCATAAATAGGTATCAAATACATGTAGATCAGCTGGTAAAGAATCCACCTGCAATGCAGGAGACCCTGGTTCGATTTCTGGGTCAGGAAGATCCGCTGGAGAAGGGATAGGCTACCCACTCCAGTTTTCTTGGGCTTCCCTTGTGGCTCAGCTGGTAAAGAATCTGCCTTCAATGCTGGATACCTGGGTTCGATCCCTAGGTTGGGAAGATCCCCGGGAGAAGGGAAAGGCTATCCACTCCAGTATTCTGGCCTGGAGAATTTCATGAACAGTGTAGTCCATGGGGTCACAAAGAGTTGCACACAACTGACCGACTTTCACTTTCACATAATATATGCCAGTATAGTATGAAGGCCTTGAACATTCAAGCACAACAGTTTTGTCCTTAATAAATTTATACTCTAGTAGAAAAGACAGACACACATGAACAACACAACTATAGGAAAATGGGTGGTCTGAAGAAAAATAACAGGGTGAAACATGTCTAGACAGAGGCATCATGGTGAGAGAATGAAATTAAGCTGTAAAGTGAAGACTAGGTGAGAACATTCTTAGCTGAACTAACAATATAAGAAAAGTTTCTAAGACTGGAAAAAGCTCAGCTTTTCTACTCCAAGAACTGAAAGAATTCCCATGAGGCTGGAGTGTATAGAAATTGGCTTATTATAGAATAGCTTATTACTGTCAACAGACAGAAGGAGAAGTATGTGTGTACAGATGCTACTATAGATAGACATAGTAATAAAAGTCTGTGTAAGTTTTCTCCCATTGACTTTAAATTTCTCAGTGAACATGACTGAAAATTGACTGCTTGAGCTTTTTGGTGGAGAATGGACTGTAAAATCTGCTAAAAAGCAAATATAGAAGCCAGCTCATTGTGGTGATCTGGCAGAGATGTGATAGATGGGTGAGCATATGAGTTATCAGCCAAACCAGGGCATTTTAGAGAATGAAAAAGCATACCGTACCTGTATCAACTATGCCAGGACAACAGGCATAACCCCCATCTGTCCTGGGAAAATAAGAATCTATGGTCACACTGTCCTGTCCTAATGAGTAGAAATTTAGATAAGGTGAAATATGTTAATAAATTGCCTATGAGGGCTAAGTGAGTGAAAGAATTCAAGAATAATTCCCAGGTTTCTGGCTATTTACTGAGAAATGCATAGGGATAAGCAGGCTTCTGTGGAGATATGAAGAATTCTGTCTTGCATATATTTGGCTTGAGAGGCTTGTGAGACATTGAAGTGAGGACATTCACCATGAAGTTCTGATGAGGGCTCTGGGTTGCAGATGTTAATTGGGTGGTTGAAAGCATACGGGTAGTATGTAAAGCTCTGGAAAAGGGATGAGATCACCTGGGATGAGAGCATGTACAAGAGAGGAAGCAGACTATTACACTTTGAGAAATCCTGGGGAAGATTGATTCAGAGAGAAGGAGCCAAAAAAAATCAGAACGAGAAAAATATAGCTAGAAACGTAAGAGGAAACCAGGATAGAGGAATGTCACACAAGTTTTGAGAGCAGAATTTCAAGACTAGTTTCAAAAAGCAGAAAAGGGTCAAAATATCTAATGCTACTAAGTCAAATTACTTGAGATCAGAAAAATGTCCTTTGAATTTGGGATGATAAAGATGATGGGTGACCTTGACTTCTTTAAGAGGAATATTGATGGGAAAATTCAGAGCGGCAAGGGTTAAAGCAAAAATGAGGCCTTTTGCTTTTGGCAAAGCTATGACTATATGTTCAGTAGGACTCAACTGCTGTAAACATTTAGATTCTCAATAATATATGCTTCAAATGCTTTGTTGAAATTTTAAGAAATAGAGGAAATTCCCAGACTATCTTCCTCCTTCAAATATATATATCTCCCACAACAAAGAGGTGTGAATAGTATGCAAATCAGATTTATAACTTATACTTTGAGCAAGCCACAAGGTAGGGAAATTGAAGTCAAATTTCCTTTCTTTAAGCCAGAAACCTTGTCAAAGAGCCCCTAGGTTACATGTGTTCACTACTGACAGAAACTATTGAAAATGCCCTTATGGGGAAAGAATACCCTATTTAGACATCTTGGTTTCCATAGATTAAATCAAACAAATGTGAACTCACAATATATGTAAAGAAATATGTAAAGAAACAACTTATCATGAGTGAGAATCATAGAAACAACAAACAGGATTAGATCCCCAGGGACTTGAGGTTTTGAAATTATTACTACAGACTATGAAATAACAATGTAAAAAAAAATGGAATCACAAAAAATAAACATGTAACATCAGATTATACAAAATGATCAGAAAAATTTGAGAGGGTAAAAAGCCAAAGAAGACTTACAGGAAAAAAAAAATTTTTGTTGAAATTTAAAACATAATGGATTACTTAAACATCAGATAGATAAGAGTGGATGAATAAGAATATACCAATATATTTACTGAGGGTATAGGCAAAGTTGATGTGACAACTACACCTCAAAGCAGTGATTTGGATAAAAGAAGGGTAAAAAGAAATGTATTTCTCTAATAACAAGACAAATGGGACAAGTGGGCTCTGGTCTGCCATCCTGAACACTGACCTTACGTTTCTCAGCCGTTGTTCCAGTCTTTCTCAGTCTTATAATTCAAGGTAGCTCACCAGTACCACATGACCCTCCAGCCAGTTTGAAGTGAGAAAGAGAGCTTTAAAGGCAGATGATTTCATATTTCTGGAGTGTGAACCCTCAGTTGTGGATGTCAATTCTGGTTATACACAAATGGTCAAAAGCTAGTGTTACGGCCAAACGTAACTAACTGCAAGACAGCCTGGGAAACTTACTCTCTAGCTGGGTGGCCAATTCTAGCGGAAACTTGGGGCTGAGCCGTGCCATGCTTAATCACTCAGTCGTGTCCAACTGTTTGTGATCCTTTGGACTGTAGCCCACCAGGCTCCTCTGTTCATGGGATTCTCCAGGCAAGAATACTGGAGTGGGTTGCCATTTTCCTCCTCCAGGGGATCTTCCTGACCCAGGGATCGAACCCACATCTCCTGTGTCTCCTGCATTGTAGGTGAGTTCTTTACTGCTGAGCCATCAGGGGCTGAGATAGGATTACTAAAATGAAGATAGGGAAATGTATTCTAGGAGGTAACAGCAGTTTCCACATATGTGTAGAGTAGTAAGGAGAGAAAAACTATGAAAGAGAGATTGTAGGAATACGAGTAGTGTAAGAAGATTTAATACAGGCCTAATCAGAATCACAAGAGAATTAGAACAAGTGCAGGAGAGGAAACATTGGGGGAAAAGGCAAGATTTTACAGCAGAAAGTCTCACTATAAAACAAAAGGTTCAGGGCTTCCCTGGTGGCTCAGTGTAAGGAATCCACCTGCTAATGCAAGAGACACGGGTTTGAGCCCTGGTCAGGGAAGATCCCACAAGCTGTGGAGCCACCAAGCTCATGTGCCACAACCATTAAGCCTGTGCTCTAAAACCCAGAAACTGCAACTACTGAGCCCATGTGCCACAACTACTGAAGCCCAAGCAGCCGAGAGCCCATGCGTGCTTCACAGCCAGAGAGCCCATGCGTGCTTCACAGCAAGAGAGCCCATGCGTGCTTCACGGCCAGAGAGCCCATGCGTGCTTCACAGCAAGAGAGCCCATGCGTGCTTCACGGCCAGAGAGGCCGCTGCAATAAGAAGCCCGAGAACTGCAACTAGAAAGGAGCCCTCCCTCGCCACAACCAGAGAAAAGCCTGTGCAGCAACGAAGACCCAGCACAGCCAAAAATAAATAATAGAGGAAGACCTACGGTAGAGCACATGGAGCTCTGCTCAGTGTTATGTGGCAGCCTGGATGGGAGGGGAGTCTGGGGAGAGTGGGTACCTGTATATGTATGGCTGAGTCCTTTTGCTGTTCACATGAAATTGTCACAACGTTGTTAATTGTCTATACCCCAGTACAAAATTAGAAGTTTAAAATTTAAGAAAATAAAAATAAAATGTTATTTTAAATTTTTATAAATAAACATTTCAATTTATTATAATAATTCTGTATTTGCATGTCATAAACTCACTCAAAATATAATAAAGTAAAATACAATAACTGATAAAATTTCTTGAACCAAGATCATATTGGGGAATTAATTTAACTAAAGTATAGTTGATTTAGTATTGTATAGCTGGAGAAGGCAATGGCACCCCACTCCAGTACTCTTGCCTGGAAAATCCCATGGATGGAGGAACCTGGTAGGCTGCAGTCCATGGGGTCGCTAGGAGTCGGACACGACTGAGCAACTTCACTTTTACTTTTCACTTTCATGCATTGGAGAAGGAAATGGAAACCCACTCCAGTGTTCTTGCCTGGAGAATCCCAGGGACGGGGGAGCCTGGTGCGCTGCAGTCTATGGGGTCGCACAGAGTCGGACAGGACTGAAGTGACTTAGCAGCAGCAGCAGCAGCAGCTGGAGAAGGGAAATGGTAACCCATTCTAGTATTCTGGACTGTGAAATTCCATGGATAGGGGAGCCTGGCAGGGTATAGTCCATGGGGTCGCAAATAGTCAGACACAACTTAGCAACTAAACCACCACCACCATGGATAGTTTGGGAACTTCCCAGGTGGCTCTGTGGTAAAGAATCTGCCTGCCAATGCAGGAGACACAAGAGATGTAGGTTTGATCCCTGGGTCAGGAACATCCCTTAGAGTAGGAAATGGCAACCCACTCCAGTATTCTTGCCTGGAAAATTCCATAGGCAAAGGAGCCTGGTGGGTTACAGTCTGTGGGGTCCCAAAGAATCAGTCATGGCTGAGCATACACACACATAGTTGATTAATAATACATTTATTTGTTTCTGGTATACAGCAAAGTGTTTAAGATATACACATATTTTTCATATTCTTTTCTATTATGACTTATTACAGAATATTGAATATACTTCCCTGTGCTATATGATAGGACCTTGCTGTTTATCCATTCTAGTCCCAAATATCCCAATCCAACCTCCCTTGCCATTTCCCCAGACAACCACAAGCTAGAAGTTTTCCATTTTATAGATGAGGAGACTCTGACTGTGAAAGTGAATAAACCAGGTTAAAGTTATAATAGTAGATAATAACCTGAATTTAAATAATATTTGATAAATATATTTTCTCCCATGTGCCAGTCCTGTATTGATTCTCACATCACCAATCTACCTCCCCAAAAATGATTTGTGGACTGAATTTAAGTGAGAGGAGATCCAGATCCTTGTTGACTTTACCACTTACAGAGCCACTATTTGTTACTGCTGTTCACTCGCTAAGTTGTGTCTGACTCTCTGCAACCCCATGGATTGCAGCACACCAGGCTCCTCTATCATCCACTATCTCCCAAAGTTTGCTCAAATTCATAACAAATTGAACTGTAGTCTCAACTCTTTGATTAATAAAATTTGAAGTTCACAGCACATTACCCTAACAGTTGTATTAAGAGGTTATGCTAAGATTATTTAACTGTACAGCTTTGTATACTATATGACAGCATACAAATGCAAAGCCTTATTTACTCAAATATTACACATTTTACACTCAAAGTCAAATATTACATATTTTCCATTAGAATCAGAACGTAAGTAAGTAGCCAGCTCTTAGACAAGAGTATTTAGATTTAAAACATTTTTTTTTTAATTTTAAAATCTTTAATTCTTACATGCGTTCCCAAACATGAACCCCCCTCCCACCTCCCTCCCCATAACATCTCTCTGGGTCATCCCCATGCACCAGCCCCAAGCATGCTGTATCCTGCATCAGACATAGACTGGAGATTCGATTCTTACATGACAGTATACATGTTAGAATACCATTCTCCCAAATCATCCCACCCTCTCCCTCTCCCTCTGAGTCCAAAAGTCCGTTATACACATCTGTGTCTTTTTTGCTGTCTTGCATACAGGGTCGTCATTGCCATCTTTCTAAATTCCATATATATGTGTTAGTATACTGTATTGGTGTTTTTCTTTCTGGCTTACTTCACTCTGTATGATCGGCTCCAGTTTCATCCATCTCATCAGAACTGATTCAAATGAATTCTTTTTAGTGGCTGAGTAATACTCCATTGTGTATATGTACCACAGCTTTCTTATCCATTTTAATATACTTAATAAATATACAGCCAGCCTGAGGGAAGTTCTAACAGAGCATTGATATTTGTCCTCCATAATATTAACAAAAACCAACATACACATATGCGGTCATTTTTATCTGCTGTTTCATAAGTATCCTGAATTCATTTATTCAATTTCCCATTCCTCCTTTCACTTTCTTCCTAGATATAGATTCTGGAGTGATAATAAAATTCCTATATCAGTATCATGTTTTTAAGTCCTTAACTTTAAGTTCAACTTTGTTCAACATTCAGAAAACTAAGATCATGGCATCCAGTCCATCACTTCAAGGCAAATAGATGGGGAAACAATGGAAACAGTGACATACTTTATTTTTTTGGACTCCAAAATCACTGCAGATGGTGACTGCAGCCATGAAATTAAAAGACGCTTGCTCCTTGGAAGAAAAGCTATGACCAACCTAGACAGCATACTAAAAAGTAGAGACATTTCTTTGCTGACAAAGGTTCATCTAGTCAAAGTATGGTTTTTCCAGTAGTCATGTGTGGATATGAGAGTTGAACTATAAAGAAAGTTGAGCACCAAAGAATTGATGCTTTTGAACTGTGGTGTTGGAGAAGACTCTTGAGAGTCCCTTGGACTGCAAGGAGATCCAACCAGTCAATCCTAAAGGAAATCAATCCTGAATATTCATTGTAAGGACTGATGCTGAAGCTGAAATGACAATACTTTGGCTACCTGATGCGAAGACCTGACTCCTTGGAAAAGACCGTGGTACTGGGAAAGATTGAAGGCAGGAGGAGAAGGGGACGAGAGAGGATGAGATGGTTGGACGGCATCACTGACTCTATGGATGTGAGTTTGAGTAAGCTCCCGGAGTTGGTGATGGACAGGGAAGCCTGGCATGCTGCAGTCCATGTCCAGAGTTGGACATGACTGAATGACTGAACTTTGTTTAAAATAAGATCAAGAATAGAAATTAAAGGGAATTCCCTGGATGCCCAGTAATAAGGACTCAGGGCTCTCCCTGCCCTGCCGAAGTTCAATCCCTGGTCTGGGAACTAAGATCCCACAAGCCATGCCAGGCACTGTTCTAGGCTCTAGGTGGGGGGAAATAACAGATTAGCTTCTATTCTATGTTGCTGATTTTCTGTGTGCTCTTGGGTGTTGTAGTTAATTTTCTTTAGCCTATATCTAGATTTATAACAATACAATCTTGATGTGAAGACTAAATATGGTTACCTATGTAATGAACATAGCATGGAGCCTAAAATATGGTAAGCATAACAATAGATTTAAAAATTTTCTTTACTGGAGTCTATAACCATTGTTATCATTTTATCTTAAATAAAAGTGCAATGTAGCAGCAGAAATAGGGAAATAAGTTTACAAACTCTCACTCTTTAAAACTAAATTTTATGGTTATGGGTCAATATCACAAGTTGTGTGAATATAACTCTTCACTGAGTTATGTTTCCTGAAAAAAGATCTTCAGGTAATGAACAGAAGGAATTGTCTTTATTCTTGTATTCATGGCAAATTAAATCTAAAATATGACCTACATGGATTAGAGCTAGGAAAGAGAATCAAATCACGGGAAATACAAACTTGTTAGTGTTAACACAGGATTATCTACCTGGGAAAGTGTACTTGCTAGTGGGATAGTACTTTATTCCAGATTTCACTACAGAATAAAAAAATTCTACATTCTACAATTTTTTTTTGCTCAAATCAACTTTATGATTTTTACATTTCCTGAAGAATCTTGCAACCAACTAACCTGGATATGGAAGAAAACATCTTGAACAGGAAGTAGTACTCCCCCCTAATAAAAATGAATACATTATTCTTATGTTTGGTGATTGGGAATCACTCTGCCAGGTGTGGAACATCTGGGTAAACTCAAAAAATTAGGTTCCTACACATACTAAACAAATATTCTAAACTGCCCCCATAGGGTATTCACCAAGGGAAAAGTGGGAGAACCTTATTTTTATACTCAACACTTGATTTAATATAAGGCAACTCTAACACCAAGGTTGTGATGTATTAACCTCAACGGCAGAAGCAGTACTAATTTAGAAGTCTGTTTTGAGTCTTTTGCCATCAAATCCAGAGGCATAGATTTGCATTTACTATGCTTTAAAAACTTTTTTCCTTGTCTTTAAGGTGATGCTTTTAAATTATTGGTCTTTCAATTTGCAGAAATGAAAAACAAAATTTCTGAATAACACATGTTCCAACTGCCAATGCAGGAAATGTAGGTTTGACCCCTGGGTGGGGAAGATTCCCCTCTGGTAGGAATCCTACTCCAGTATTCTTGCCTGGAAAGTTCCATGGATAGAGAAGACTGGAAGGCTACAGTCCATGGGGTCCCAAAGAGACAGAGGCAACTGAGCACCCAGGCACACAAGGCTGGTTAACTTATTAGAATGTCAGGTTAGCAAGGCCAAAATCCAGAGTTTAAAGTCCACGGAGAAGGCAGTGGCACCCCACTCCAGTACTCTTGCCTGGAAAATCCCACGGATGGAGGAACCTGGGTGGCTGCAGTCCATGGGGTCGCACAGAGTCAGACACGACTGAAGTGACTTAGCAGGCCAGTTGGCCTTCCAAACCATTTCTGACAACACATGTTGTTGGTTAAAGAAATCTCTTCACTTCTGAGGACTTAAAAAACAAAAACAAAAACAACCTACAAAAGTAAGGCATTAATAACATAAAAACGTTGTCTCGTTGGTCACTGTAAAACTACTTTTTCTGGGACAAGCACATATATTTTCAGGATTATTAGAAATGCATATTCTAAAACACTATTGTTAAATCTATGGCTTTAGGTAGGATACTTGCAATGTTACCTCCTCTATCCAGAAACTCCATGGCACTACAAGGCAGTTACTTTACATATTTGTAATTAAGTTACAATTACTTTATTATATATTAGGACCTAAAATATTTTGGACACATGAAAGCACAGGAGATGTGGTGAGAACACAGGAATTTTAATTTTGTAAACCATACATTCGAGTAATCAGTAACACAATGTTGCCCACTGAGAACTTGGGCCTGGGCTGAAAACTTGTCTCTTCCCCAGTGCAATATCATACAAGACTCCCAAGAGCTAACAACAGGTCTGTCCAGATGCTAAGACCAGGGACTTCGAAATCTCCATCTTGAGCCTTATAGGACTTCAGGGCAGTTAGAACTTCATCTTTCAGAGGAGGAGGGGCCTGACAGAGGCTTTGAAACCTGCTGAACAACTCCTCCCAGGGCACATCCTGGGGCTCAGTTCCAATCCAAAGGCCTTTCGGAAGGTCATAGTGCAGTTGACGACCCCAGTTTGTGAGCAGACCCAGATAGACAGGGAACAGCTCTGGATGGCGCCCCGCCACGGAAGTTAAAAGCTCAGCTGGGAGGTTGCGGCAAAAGGCAACCGCGATATCTGATTTCCCCAGAAGCCAACGAAGCAGCTCTTGACGCCCGTCTTCCGGTGTTCTGGGGCTGCCTACTCTCAATTCCTCTTCTTGGAGTCGGGGGGATGCCGCCGGCAGCAGCAGCGCGGCCGCCACCACCTTCAGGAAGTTGCTCTGGGGCAGGCGCTCCCACAGGAGGCTGAGAAGCCTGCCAGGGCCCTCAGCTTCGGCTTCCCCCACCTCCTGCAGACGCCTCAGAAGCAGCTCCGCCTGCGTCTTCATCACTGAGTCCTTCTGAAGGACCGGGTTTTCTCTGTAGGCGTGGAAGCGCAGCATGTGGGCAGCGGCCCGGCAGCGGGCGAAGTGGGCCAGGCTGCCCTGGAGCGTCTCCTCCTCGGCGTCCGGATCGCCGGGGCCGGGAAAGAGCTGCTGTAGCAGGAAGTGAAAGGAGGCATCTCCGAGGGCCGGGTTCGCCAGCAGTCGCAGAGACAGCAGCTGGTCACAGTGCCCCAAGGCCTGGAAGTTCGCCAAGCCCGGGGCTGGAGCGGGCCCAGAGTCACCCTCCTGCTTCCACTGGTTTTGCAGTCGCTGCTCCAGAGCTTTGCGAATACGGGCATGGCGGCCAAAGCGCCTGTGGATGTGGCGCAGGTAGCCCGCCCACTGTAAAGCCCTGCGAACGGTTGCGGGGTCCCAAGTGCTGACGTGGGTTGTGCGGGAGACAGCCAGAACCTCAGAGAAACGATCCAAATGCTCCAGAAGTGAGTCCATGGGGGCGCCGCAGGGCCTTACTTCCGCCTTCACCGTGGCGACGGAGACTCTTTGCGTGCTGATTGGTGCGTCGGTCAAATGATACGCCTCTCTGCAATGCTATTGGATAAAATGCCTGTCAATCTCACAGCGGCCTTAACCCGGGTACCTGGACTCCGGGAAATTTAAGCCTGAGCAAAGGCCTGTATTTCGCCATGGATGTTGAGGGGATTTTTAAGCAAGGAAGATTGAATGAAGGGCTAGGGCTGGAAAATTACCGGATCCACGTGGGAGATGCTGCTGCTGCTATTTACGGAGGTTTCCGTGCTTCCTTTCGCTTTAGAAAAAAGTCTCTAGTAGAAATTTCCTAAGTTTTGCGTGAGTAAATCTGTGTTAATTAAGGTTTATCATAATTGGGGAAAGTCAGAGACGTGCTGTTACATATAAGAAAATGTTATTAAATGAAAATTTTAGTTCATTTCAGTTTAGTAAAAAAGTACTAACCCAAGTAATTAATGCTAGACACTATGCTAAATCCTGGGCCTTGACCTTATCCTTTCATTATTAGAACTTGAATTCTAGGTCAAGTGAAACTTCAAGATTAACACTTTCTTAAAATGTTAAAGGAATGTAAAATTTTATTTCAAAGTTTCACTGTTGTTTTTCGTTTTTGTAATTTCCAAAGCAGAATAGCTAAATTGACTCTTATTTCACCCAACTAATTGAACTAAGTGGCATTTAACTGTGGGAGTTAAGCATTGGTAAACAAGCATCAGAAAAAGAGGCTTTCACAAAAAGCCTACCTCATATGATCCTGGTGAGGATTAAATAAAGTGATCAATGTGAAATGCCATCTTTGGTATTTTGGCTGTCTTTTAGTATCCATTCTATCATTACCCTACTCTCTTTGCATAATAAAGATTCAGTTTTGAGTACTGATTGCAGCTCACAGTGGAGGGGTAGGCTGCTTTGAGCTAATTGTGTTAATCCAACCCTCTCTTAATTTAGTAATTAATTTAGGAAACCCAGTCTTAAGCAGACCATTGTGTAATATTTCCTAAGGACAGAAATTTGTTCGGAAATGGCCAGGTGAATCAATTCTAATCAGTGAGGCCTATATAATTACTTTTCTTACTCTTCAGAGTTGGTAGGTCATGAACATTGACCAATATGAAGTAATAGTTGTATTGGACAATGCAGCTGTATACAAGCTGGATATCAAGCATGCTTAAGAAATTGTTTCTTCCTCTTGATGCTGTTGAATGTTTGTATGAAGCCCAAAGCTACCAGATCCATCTCTTTCCCTGAACCAATGAATTTCAGAATCACAAGGAATACATTGGATTAAGACAACTCTCAAATTAACCCTGTTCAAGATTATAACACTATATATTCCCATTTCTTTTGCCAGTTTTATTTTCTGTAGCTTTCATCTAAATATACTGAAGTAATACCAGCTCTTCAGAACAGCGGTGTATGGGGCATATAAACACTCTCTGAACACTGCTATTATTGTTAATGTTATATAAGCCTCAGAAGTGAATATCTTCTCATGTCTTCTCCAGATTCTGTTCCTCTGTAATATAAAAGAGCAACCACCAACACTCTATGGTCAAAGGTGGAGAAAATTTTAGCAAAGAAACACACAGCTTGATGTTGCCATATTTACTGTTGGTCCTGAGAGATTTCTGATGCATTCTTTTCCTATGGACTATTAAGACTTGAAAAATCAAGTTGTGCCATGCTCTAGGTTAGGTTTCATATTTTTAGTTATTTTAAGATATGTATTATGTCAGAAATTATAGGACACTGTGGAACTGGGAGACCAATGAAAACATAGTATTCTGATGCTCCTTTGTATTACTCTGAACAATATTATATTCACTTATTGACACTTATTTCAGTCCTCTGCTTGTGGAAATAATGCTTTTTTATAGGAACAAGCAGACCTGGACTCTACATCTTCAGGCAGGGCAGACTTAGAGGGTTTTTTTTCTCTCATTCTAGAATCAGTTTCATGGAAGGAAAGTGCTTTGGCAGTTTGCAATCACTCTGAGGGCAAATACTATGGGCAATGGTTACACCTGATCCTAACTCAGTTACTTGATTCAAGACTGAGTTTTGAGTAGGTCTCTCTATATTCTCCAGTAGCAACAATAAATAACAAGCTGACACAACTTTTGAAGACAGATTTCTTATAGAACTTTACAAACATACTTGCCACTTTTTGTGACAATGTAGTCTCTTTCTCAGAGGTGATATGTCTTAGTGGGAGTTATTTATATAAAATCAAAAATTTCTTTGTTTTACTTGCTTCCATTACAAAGGGGGAAAGTCATCAAATGAATTTTAATGGACAGAGAACATTAGATGTGTACAGGGTAATTTGACAATGAAGTCCAGGAACCAATGGCTTTAACTTGCATCCTATGTTCCTATACCTAGTCTCTGATCAGATTGTAGAACATCATACCAAATCTCAAAAATATTACATTTATATATCTTATAAACAACAACAACAACAACAATGTTGATCTTTTTACTCTTTGGAACTGTTTTCAGAAAGGTAACTGACTATAACTAAGCAAATGTTTTTCTGGATCTTAAACTTTTTGATCAGTGTACGGTGGGAAAGTTTACAACTGTATGTCATAAACATCTATCTCCTTTGGCCTTGGGGAGTCTGGGTGGAGTTTGTGAGACTAGAGTCATTGCTTATGTTATGCCCAGAGTCTGAGTCCCCAAAACTGAGAGAATAAGACATCCACAGCAATGCAAAAGCATAAAGGGGTTTATTGCTAGCTCGAGTTAGGGCCCAGGTCTCATCCAGCACAGTGGAATCTGACAAGAGCCCGGAGCTCTGAATCACATCTACTTTTATACAGATGGTTCTTTGTTCCTGTAATAGCATAGCTGATTGGTTAAACCGTTGGCGCAGGTGCGACTTTTAAACCTCGCATCCCTATCTGGATTGGCTCAGGTCTGGCACAGGCGGGAGGCTATGGGGATTTTTCTGATTGGTCGAGCTACACTGCCTGTGGGAGTTTCTAGTGCCTCAGCCTTCCTAGAGACTAAACCTCAGGCCTAGCCTGCCCCTTAGAGCCTGTCCTGGCTCCAGTTTGGTCCTAACACTTAGATCACGAGAGGTCTGATAATCCACTTTTCAGTTCTTTGGACGTGGTCTGCCACCTGGGAATCTAATGACTGCAGAGAATGCACATCGCAGCCCATCAAGAAGTTAACAGTGAAGTTCTAAATGTCCAGAGAGACAGGGCAAACACTTGTGAGTTCAGAGGAAGGTGCTAGAGGAAGGATTAGAGGTGAGATCTGTGGGCGTGGATCTAGATGGTGGCCCTAAATCTCTGTTTTCACAAATTTGAGACACTTACAGTGGATATGACTCTAAGTGGCCTCAAAGCTAGTAGCATAAGGACTGCTCTGACAATGCATGTTTATTTTGAAATCTAGAACTTGATTAAAACTTTGGGACACCTGACTTGAAATGTTTTTGGACTTGAAATTCACTTCCATCATTATAGTAATATTTAACATTATATTCACAACATTTATTACCTTTATAAGGAAAGGAAAAAAGATCTTTAAATACAGCCTCATTCCATATCAATTTTAAAAGGCTATAAAAATGGTTTTACCTATTTTATCAACAACTTTTCTAGTTAGGTGTCTTAAGAATAAGAAGAGAACTTTGTTAAGGTCTTGCTCAGGAATTGTGACTGACCCTTTCAAGCATCAAAACCAAGACTAAAAAAAATATGAAAAAAAGCATGATTAATTTTCCTTTGTGAAAATTTTAGTCTTAAATATTGTTAGGAAGTTTCGTATAATTTAATATGTAGAATCATCTGTATTTAAAATATCATATAAAGAGAATGCAAAAAGAATTTTTTTCACCAAGCCTTTTGTATGTAGATCTTTCTCAGCTTATGGTAGAATTGTCCCGTTAAACCAGTCATAAGCTTAAAAATATCTTAAGGCCATCACCAAGAAAAAGAAATGCAAAAAGGCAAAATGGTTGTTTGAAGAGGCCTTACAAATACCTGAGAAAAAGAGAGAAGCAAAAGGCAAAGAAGAAAAGGAAAAGTATACCCATCTGAATGCAGAGTTCCAAAGAATAGCAAGGAGAGATAAGAAAGCCTTCCTCAGTGATCAGTGCAAAGAAATAGAGGAAAACAATAGAATGGGAAAGACTAGAGACCTCGTCAAGAAAATTAGAGATACTAAGGGAACATTTCATGCAAAGATGGGCACAATAAAGGACAGAAATGGTATGGACCTAACAGAAGCAGAAGATACTAAGAATAGGTGGCAAGAATACACAGAACTATACAAAAAAGATCTTAATGACCCAGATAACTGTAATGGTGTGATCACTCACCTAGAGCCAGACATCCTGGAGTGTGGAGTCAAGTGGGCCTTAGGAAGCATCACTACAAACAAAGCTAGTGGAGATGATGGAATTCCAGTTGAGCTATTTCAAATCCTAAATGATGATGCTGTGAAAGTGTTGCACTCAATATGTCAGTGAATTTGGAAAACTGTGTTTAATACTCCTAACCCGCCAAACACTATAGCTTAGCCTCACCTACCTTAAATGTACTCAGAACACTTACAATAGCCTACAATTGAACAAAATCATGTAACACAAAGCCTGTTTTATAATAAAATGTCTGGTATCTCATGACATTTATTGAGCACTATATTTAAAGAAAACAATGGTTTTATGGGTACAGAGTGACTTTCAGAGTATTGATGGTGACCCTTGAGATTGCATGGCTGACTGAGAGCTGTCACTCACCGCAGCTGCCCAGCATCAGGAGACGGAATCAGACCACATAGCTGTAGCCCGCAAAAAGATCAAAATTCAAAGTATGAATCTGCTGAATGCATATCACTTTTGCAGCATTGTAAAGTTGAAAATTCTTGAGTGAAACCCTTGTAAATTGAGGACTGTTTGTATGTTTGTATGCATACGAAATTCTCTTTGATTGACTGATATGTGCCATAACACACAAAGATTTTGGATAGCACTGCTCCAACATAGACTTTCTAACACAATTAGCTAAGGAAAGGGGGCAAAATAAAGACCACTGCAATTCAAATTAGCTTGCCTTAAATTTTCTACAAATAAACCAGGAAGAAAATTAGTTGATTAGATATTTTCCTTTTGCCCTTTCCATATTTCCCTAGCCTTGTTCTCTTCTTTTCTCTGTTTGTTCAGAGAACTGGCCTGATCCTTACTGACACTGTCAGCCTTGTCCCGCTGGCCCTCTGGCTTGCTGCTGAATTGACCAATGAGAGACATTGACCATCAGAAAGAGGCAAGGGATGTAGTTTTTTTCTTTCTTTGCTCTCTGTTAAAGAGAATCCAGGGACGGGGAGCCTGGTGGGCTGCTGTCTATGGAGTTGCACAGAGTCGGACATGACTGAAGTGACTTAGCAGCAGCAGCAGCAGCAAGGGCTCAGGATTCTGGTTCTTTCATTTACAAATTCCTTGAGGCCTCCCTGAGCTTCTGATACCTTCTAGTATTCCATGCAGCCCCAGGGACTTCCTGCTGTTGCTAATCCCTGGATGCTCTAACATACCTTGTTGATTTCCTTAACCCTGACCTTGCTTCTACTCTGTTAAATTACCTTCAGAATCCCTGCGGACTGTGCTGGTTTCCTGCCAAGGTCTTGACTGATACAGTCATCTGTGTTTTCAACCATTCTCATAATTAATATAAGTCTGTGAGTCATAATATTATCAATCAGTGTGTGTTTAGGGAATGATGACTAGTCTACTGCAGTGATTCCCAAATACCTGTCATTGCCAGACATTCCTGCCAATCTATGACAAAGTCATCATTATTATAGTGATATATAAAAAATAGATGACAGAACAAGGTGAAGTGTTTTCATAAGTATGCTAAATTTAAGTGAAGGGAAAAAGTATTTCTTAATAAAGTTGATGTTTTAAGGCAATTCTGTGTTTTCTTTATTTGGAAAAAAATTTAAAGTTTGCAGTTATTTTCTTAAACATCTACTTTAGAAAGTTTATATGTGTTTATAGGTATACATTTGTAGAAATATGCATTATCTATGGGCTTCCCTGGTGGCTCAGTAGTAAAGAATCTGCCTGTAGTGCAGAAGCTGCAGGAGATGTGAGTTTGATCCCTGGGTCATGAAGATCTGGAGGATTGTATGGCAACCCACTCCAGTATTCTTGCCTGGAGACTCCTATGGACAGAGGAGCCTGGCAGTCTACAGTCCATTGGATCTCAAAAAGTCATATACTTTTGAAACAACTTAGCATACATACATATATTTATAGCTAGATAAAAGATAGATAGGTTATAAGCCTGTGAAATCTGTAATTCTGAAAGTCTGATGTGTAGAAAATGGAGGGTTTGCAGATGGACCCAGATTGTGAAGACCTTGGAATACTACAGTAAGGAATAGGGTCTGTGTACAATTGGCATTCAGATTCTGTTGACAAGTTTTAGAGCACAAGAATGACATGATCATATCTGTTGTAAAGCAACATGGAG
This sequence comes from Capra hircus, assembly GCF_001704415.2. Taxonomy (NCBI): domain Eukaryota; kingdom Metazoa; phylum Chordata; class Mammalia; order Artiodactyla; family Bovidae; genus Capra; species Capra hircus. Next base: position 21,578,958 of record NC_030836.1, on the reverse strand, counting down.
AATTGGTTGTAGCCAGCTGAGACAAATGGCTATAAATGGAGGTCCACTAGAGATATATTGCAGTAGTTCAGGTGTACAAAATGACAGTTTCACTAAGGAAGTAGCAGAGGAAACATTTAAGAAGGGGTGGGGAGTAAGTGGTGCTCAGACTTGAAAATTCCTTCTGAAGAAGAATCATTAGATCTTAATGGAGGGAAGAATCAAAATTACTCTGCATATTCAAGTGATTGAGTGAAATCCCTTTGCCTTTGGAATGGGATGTGAATTGGTATTGATTTCAACGAAAGCCCATAAATTGAAAAGAAGGGGAAAAAAGAGCGAATCACGGCTCAGTGGAAACTCTTATGAATTTGTTTTTTAATCTCAGGTTACTGTCTTTCTTCACATCTTCAGGATCCCCTGGGTTCGCATATTAGGTAATAGAGTATTTTATTAGTGATTAGTGAATACTATGGTAACTCCAGAGGAAATCTTGGTTGCATGAGAGTAATGAAAAACATGGATTGAATTATTCAAAAGGCAAAATTTAAACAAGAATTTCTCCCCTTCCTTAAATAATCTCTCATCCAATTCCTAGAATCTTAGCATTTAATTTAATATCTCTTGGATTGCTAATATTCAGTAAGAAAGTAAATACTTTAATCCCACTGGAAGAAACTCATCTGACTTATCATTATTATATTTTTTCCACTGCTTGGACACCTATTGGAAAATATCAGTATCTAAGGGCCAATGGTGAGATTCATATTAACATAAACCGATTCTATATAGTTTTAACATTATATGTCAATACACAGATTGTGCACCATCCTCTTTATGTGTGTTTATGTGTATATTTGTATAGAATTAAATAAGATGTAATTCCTAAGAAGATACTTGAACTAAATAATTGAACTAATATTATTTTTAAGATTTCATTTTTCTTTTACAACTGGTAATTTTTTTTCCTAATGTTTAAACCAAGAAGATAAAATATGAATCAGATTCTCTCTTTACCTTTGAGTTAGAATTTTGATTTCATGGAGGAGAACTGTAATAATGTCTAGGTGCCTTTATTTTTCTCCCACAGTTATCAGTGTATTGCTATAAAGGTACCTGCCAGGAAGGCCTTTTTTTTTTCCTGGTTCAATAACTTTTTGTGTCTGTTGTTCCCATTTTCAAGTCTCCAAATCTTTTATGTGAATTCTTTCAGCACATTTTTTTCATTATTTCCCAGCCTTCTTTTTTTCTGGATGGCTGAAGTTTCCAGACATATAACCAGAAATGTCCTAAGAGAATTAATATATAAAAAAGAAAGCTAAGAAAAACAGGCATTTTAGTACATGCAAATACACAACTCATTTTATACTTTCTTTCAAAAGGTAGTAAATGAATTGATCTTCATAATTAATATTCTCTCACTGGGTAGCAAATATGGTGGAAAAGTAATCAAGAAACTTTTTAATAACTTCCAGACTTAATCTAAGTTCTTAGATTGAGCTAGTCTGCTAATGTCATTAATGTCAAGGAGTATTTTACCCACAGGTTCCTAGCATTTCAAAACAAACTGGCTGAAATAAGACAAATAAGTGATTAAAACAAAATTCACAATGTCACAGAGACATTTTATGGGTATGTAAAAATTCTTTCTGGTAATGCTTTTATCATTTAGTTACCAGATTTTAAACATAAAGAAAGGCTTTAAAGGGAATATTCCCCTGGATTTGATGAAGCACTCCACTTAAGGGGCAAAAAGAATGTTTACAGCAAAAGTGCCATAGTTAATATTTCTTTTCCCTTTTTTCTTTTGAGTGGATTAACGAATGGTGTTTTCTAGCAGTTTGCCTCTCCTTATTTAAACAGATCCATTGGGTAAAACTCCCTGTTTTTGGTTATCTTAGAATATGGTGTATCTTCACTTTTCCCCTACTTTTAATAATTCTTGTATTCATGTGTTTTATTGATGCTGGATGTAGAGGAGGGAATGTATACAACCGAACATCATCTCTGTTACCAGGATGTTGGTAAAAGTCGGATCCTTTTGAAGACATTTCAGTATTTCGTGGCTAATTCAGCATGTTTAGAACATGCCAGAAGTTCAGAACAAGACAAAATTTACAAAGGATTCTAAAGCAGAAAGTGGAAGGTAATAATAAAGACAAGATTAAAAAAATAATATATATACACACATAAATATATATATGTAGTAGATTAAACTTGACTGTGTAATAGGAAGTATTGAGAAAATTTTCAGAGATACATTTTCCTAAATAATAATTAAAATATGATAAAGTTAGGGATGGCATTGGAGAAGGAAATGGCAACCCACTCCAGTGTTCTTGCCTGGAGAATCCCGCTGATGGGGGAGCCTGGTGGGCTGCCGTCTATGGGGTCACACAGAGTCGGACACGACTGAGGCAACTTAGCAGCAGCAGCAGTAGGGATGGCAAGCAACAATATAATTAAAGCAAATAAAGAATGCCAAACCTTATAGATAAAAAATAGATATTAGTAAATACTATAATTTTTAAAGCATAACATTCTTAGGAGAAAAACAGTTTGGTGTTCTTATCCTCTAGGCAACCAGAGTATCAGTTAATATCTGTAGTTCTGTATAACAAGAAATGATTGATGTGAACATTATGTTCTTCTCCGGCTCTCTGATGTGATGATTTTACTTAGTTTGTTTACAGATTTTAATGAAAAGGGAGGGGGAGCTTAATTTAACAGCATGACTGAATACCTCTAACAGTGTGCTTTAAGATCCATTTGCCTTTTATTGCTTGTGTAATGGCTGCCAAATTTCCCCTTATTCTTCTCTACTTTTTAGAGCCCAAAGGACACTAAATCTAGCACTAAACTTCTAACAGTCGAAGTATTTTCAACTTTAAATCTATGCATTCCTGCCTTTTATAATCTCATTAGGTATATGGTCGAGGAACATAAACTATGAATACTAATCTGATACCCAGATGATAAAACTTTGGAAGAACTGCCAGCACAGCATTAATAGAAATAGGCAACTGAACTGCCAAAAGAAAATTCTATTTTGAGAAAAGTAGAGTATTTGGAAACAGAGTCATAAGACATTTGACTATGCTAAAGTGTTTTTCTGTGGCATCTCTTTTAGACAATAATCCCGAAATCAAAAAGCCTGCTTTATGTTCTACCCATGGTAAGTGGCTTAGTTAAGTAGTATTTGTACACTGCCAAGTTTGCTGTCTTATGCTAAAATTTCCTTCCTTCTTCTTGTCTTCTTTCTGACTTTTTTTTTTTTTCCATTTCTGCTCTCTCATTTGTTTCCATAGACGGTTAGAATAAGACTCACCAGATTTGTTTAATACAAAGCACTCGGTGAAAGGGTGCTAATATTTTGTGTAGTATAGGAGCTCAAAAGGTTTTCCTAAGTGGTGTGCTGTGGTAAAGAAAGAATCTGCCTGACAGTGCAGGAGATGCAAGAGACGGGTTAGATCCATGAGTTGGGAAGATCCCAATGAGTAGGAAACGGCAGCCCACTCCAGCCTTCTCGCCTGGACAATCCCATGGACAGAGGCTCCTGGTAGGCTACAGTCCATGGGGTCACAAAGAGTCAGACATGACTGACAGCATAGAATAGCACATGAGCTCAAAAATTGTTAGAAACATATGCAGGCTTTATTTTATAATGTTTCCTTTAAAATACAGCTTACCTCTGATTTTACTAAACTAGCCTGTTTCTGTGCGTGTGTGCTAGGTCATGTCAGTCGTGTCCATCTCTATGTGACCCTGTGGACTATAGCCTGCCAGGCTCCTCTGTCCATGGGAATTCTCCAGGCAAGAATACTGGAGTGGGTTGCCGTGCCCTCCTCCAGGGGATCTTCCCGACCCAGGGACTGAACCCATGGCTCTTATCTCTCCTGCACTGGCGGGTGGTTCTTTACCACTAGCACCACCTGGGAATCCCCAGCCTCATTTCTAGCCCAGCACAGTCGTGGTCTTTCATTTCTCAACTACTGTGGCTAATGTTTCTTGCGCCTGGAATCATTGTCTTCTCTTCTGCTTCACATGAAACACTTCCTTCTATGCTCCAAAACGCAAACCAAATCCTCCCTCTTTTATGAGCCTTTCCAGGTAGTTCCAGCTGAAAGTAATCTGTTTCACTTCCAGATTCTTTTAACATTTGTGGGTGGATTGTTAATTTGTCATTTACCATTTACTGTCTTTCAGTAGAAGTTAGGTTTTTGTTATGACCCAAATGTTTAATGACATGAACCAACTGGATCCATCTGCACGCTGGTCGTATTGCTACCACCCGGATTGAATTCAGTAGTCCTTCACTGTGCAGGCCCCTCTTCCACAAAAAGGGCAAGAATACATAGGCCAGTTACAGTTTCAAGGGGATTTGTGCGTCTCTGCTCCAGCTTAAACTTTTTGAATGAGATAAGCATCTTTACTGGTATTTTTAATGTCCACAGTACTTTCTGTAGTACCCTACAGGACAGAGGAATGCAAGCTGATGGGGTGGGAAAAATATGTACTTTCTATGATGGTTAGACTTCTTTTCATTAGACTTTGAGCTCCTATAAAGTAGGGGCTAAGTTTTATACCTTTGGTTCCTAACATAACCACTGTTCAGTAAGTGTCAAGTTCAACAAAGTTGGAATCAGGGATTAACACCTGGGATTAATACTTTTTTTGCTTTTACGTTTACCTCAGGCAAGTTACTTCAACTTTTGAGTCCATTCATTCACAAACAGGAGATCATAATATTTGTCACAAAGTTGTGATGACTCAGTACAGTCATGTTTGCAGGGCACCTAGAACAGCTACTAAATACTATTGGTATTAGAGAGTTCTCTTTCTCATTGAAATACTGTATCTTTGTGACCCCATGGACTGTAGCTCACCAGGCTTCTCTGTCCATGGGATTCTACAGGCAAGAATGCTGGAATGGGTTGCCATTCCCTTCTCCAAGGGAATCTTCCCAACCCAAAGATCGAACCTGGGTCTCCTGAATTGCAAGCATATTCTTTACCATCTGAGCCACCAGGAAAGCCCCATATATATTCATATATATATGAATCGGTAGACCGAGGAATGGAAAGGATATTCTACCCATCAGGACTGGCAAAACAACAAAAAAATGAGGCAAGCAAATTCCTTTTGGGCAATAGTTTATTCATTTTTTTCAACTAATATTTTGTTGAACCCATGCTATGTGCCAAATTATGCCCTAGGGTTAAAATAGTGAATATAATAGAATCTGTTAATGATATGACCGACAAGGGATGATGTGACCAAAATTTACAAACAGCTCAAGAGACTTAGTATAATCAAAACAAACAACTCAGTCAAAATAGAACCTGCATCAGCAAGACCCGGTCTAAGAGAGAAGAAAATTTCAAATAATCAATATGACAACCCACTCCAGTATTCTTGCCTGGAGAATTCCATGGGCAGAGGAGCCTGGCAGGCTACGGTCAATGGGGTCTCAAAGAGTCGAACATGATGGAGGGACTGTCACTCACTGAGTTAGGATCTAGGTATGGCAGCTTTAAACATGGCCTGGAAATATTTGATGGTCTTCCATCCAAATATTTAAAAGATAAACTCATGGCCAATTTGACTAATAATGCATGACAGAAAGGATGCCATGTGACTCCTGAGGCTAGATCCTGAAAGGCCACGCATCTTCCACCTGGTTCTCTTTGCCTGCCTGCTCTTGGGACATTCCTCTAACAGCACTCCCTCTGGGAATCTGACCATCATGCTATACAGAAGGCCAGTTTTCAAGGACAATCCTTCATTCATTTAACCCCAGGCACCAGATATGAGAGTGTCAAAGCCTACAGATTGTTGCAACCCTTAACTGTTTAAGTTTTCCTACTGTTGCATTGTTAGTCGCTCAGTCAAGTCTGACTGTTTGTGACCCCATGGACTGTAGCCTGCCTCTGTCCATGGAAATCTCCAGCCTGGCGTACTGGAGTGGTTGGCCATTTCCTGCTTCAGCTGTTGCCAGGAGAAAGCCAGTTCTGACTCCATGTTGGAAACTGTTTCTTTGACTTGCTTTTCTTTGCTTTTGTTTTTAACTAATGGCTTGTCTAGAGGACCCTGCCCCTCTGCTTGACTGTAAACTAAAGTGTTTTTGTCCAGCTCCTAGACAGATAGTTTGTCTTTGCCCACCTGTGAATAGAGGAGATGAACACACCCTTTCCAAAGGCTGGTCATTCCCTTGGAGATGTTTTGCAAAACTGAAGCCCCTTTCGCTTTTCTTCCCCCGCTGTCTCTCCCTCTCTGTTCTGCCTTTTGACGTTAGTTCCTCATTCCTTCTTTCTCTCTGATCTCTGTGGGACAGAGATGAGCCATCCAGGCAGGGCTCTGTCTAATATTTTCCATAGAATTCATTAGCGAAATTACATGGTGGTTACTCTGCATCACTAAATGTGGGGTGGTTTGTTATACAACAGTTGTAACTGGAGCCTTAGATGATACCCAGGTGAAGGTGCTTAAAACCTGGCTGAACACTGTGAGGTCTGTGGTGACCCAAGGACGAAAGAGCAGGTAAAACCAAGGAGGATCTTGGAAAGCAGGAATGGAAAAACCAGACCCTTATCGCCCTTCCCTCCCCCATGTTGTAACTATTAATGGAACAGTATAACCTGTCTCCCCTCCTACCCCTTAGGGAGAAGGTATTTGCCCTACTCTTCCCCCACCCAGCATATGTGGCTCATCTAATCAAGAAATGACCTGCAAGACCCCTGTCCCACTCCTTGTATCCTGGGTATAAAAGTGGACTAAGGATCCCTGTTCAATGTCAGTTCTCTCTTGAGCTGGCCTGCTCTTCTAACAGCCTCTCCTATTCTAATAAACTTTATTTCCCTCTCGTTCTGTCTCATGTCTGGAAATTCTTTTCTAGCCCGAGCCTGGACCATGACAAGGTCATTATCACTTAATGGTCCAATAATATTTTAAACCCCTCTACTTGAAATTATTTAAGTGGTTTTCTTTCTAAGTAAGCATAAAGTAACCTGTAAGAACGTGTAGGTCAAAGTGATGAGAAGTAATTAGTATAATTTTTACTTATTTTTTTTCCCTGCTAAAGCAGATTCCTTCTCAATGTGAAGTGCATTCCTCAATCTTTATATTATAAAACAAAAGAACAGACCATAAAGAGTTATGGTCAATGGAGAGTTTTGTAACTCTTTCTATTGGTTAGAAAATGGGAAGTTTTCATCGGAGGGAAAAAATAAAGCTGTGTGATGTTTACCCCTGAATGAATAACCAAATCTGTTAGAAAATTAATTGAATTGAAACTTGAGTTACGCTATTAAGAGTCTAAACTTAGTATGGTATTCAAGACCATCTAAAATCTGGGACTTCCTTCGTGGTTCAGTGGTTAAGACTATACCTTTCAATGCAGAGGGTGTGGCTTTGATCCCTGGTTGGGGAGCTAAGATGCCACATGCCTTGTTCCCCCTTACCCCCTAAAAAAACCAACTTAAAACAGAAACAATACTGTAACAAAGTCAATACAAAACCTTTAAAAATGGTCCACATAAAAAAAAAAAAGAAATCTCTATCAGAGCCTCATCCACATTACTACCCTCTATCATCTGAATCACCAGCCTCCCCAGACTGCCTCTCATTCCCTGAATACTGTATACTTCCGCACCTCCATGCCTGGATTCAACGCTCTACCTTATCCTCTACGGTCATCCTTATTTCAACTACACCTACCCTGATTCCAGAGACAATGCTGATCTTGCTTCTGTTTGCTCTTCTCTAGAATCTGCCCTAACCTAATTCTTCATTTGTCTGTTTCCTTCACCCAGGGAAAATTCTTCAAGGGAAATAGTTTGTCTGATTCATCTTTGTAGTCCCATAGTACCTAACTTAAGTACTTAATAAAGATTTTCCTAATAGTTAAAAAAGTATATAGGAAACCTTCTGAGATAAGTTTATGACATGGCAAGAAGCTTTCCAAAAATATTACTAGAGTCTCCACCCATTCTTTAATTCCAACATTGAAAGCAAGAATAAAAACAAAAATACTGTATTTTGTTGAAATCATAAGCTCTCCAAATTGTGGAAACTGGCATTTGTTTTAGAAAAAATGACTGTCTCTATTTGTGGAGATATCTGTATAATTCTCATATATAATTTGGTTCCACTTATAAATTCTGCTTCATTGAAAAAATTAATGTACGTTCTGGCACGTCTCATAAATGCCTCCTCTGCTGGTTCAGCAAAGAAACCAAACCATAAGATGTAAATCATATACTTTTTTGGTACAGAGCCTAGCTGTATTTCCTTACCTTCTATGTCTCTTTAAGACTAACTACTGAAATTAGCAAAATTAGTGCAATACTTAAGACTGAGTATATGAGATTTTATAAATTATTTAATCTGAAGAAGAGTATTATGTAAACATCATGTCTCTAGTATATCTGTGTACTTCCTGTGCTCCTTGGATCATACTTTCTTCTCATTTCATAGAAGTATTTTTATTTACTAGACAGTAAAACTATTTTTACGAGGTGTTGATCGAGGGTGGCCTCGGCCTGCAGTGGCTTGGAGCGGGCTTGGGTTCCCAGCAGAGATTGGGCTGGGTCGTGGTGGTGAAAGCACCGGATGGTAGCCACTAGACCAGTGGTCAGTGACGAGGGCCCTGGCCCTTCGGCTTTGCAGGAAAGAATTCCCGCAAAGAGGGAAAGTAGTGAAGCAAATAAAGTATTTATTAATAGGGAAAAGGGCACAACACATGGGTAGACATGGGTGGACTCGGGGAGAGAGAGAAGGTCCCAGAGTGGCATCCTCCTAGTGGTTTGAACTGCTTTTATGGGGCATTTCTTCCGAATTTCCTTTGGCCAATCATTCTGATTTTCCTGTTTCACAGTCCATACTTGGCACACCTCAGGATCCTCCCACATGTGTGTATGCATCTCTTTAGCCAAGATGGATTTTACCCAAAAGACATATGGGCAGAGAACATCCTTTGACATCACTCCCCTTTGGTCTCCGAGGAGCCTTTCTATGCAGTGTAGTCTAGGCGGTCTCCTGACTTTGAGAAGAAGAAATACGTGGTCTAGGCAGGGCCCAGACCTTTCCCTTAATTGTCCTGCCAGTCTCGTCCTGGAGTTGAGACCCACAGGGAATGAGTCTCCTATTGCTTTACTCTGGCGTGGGTCGGGGCGGCGGTTCCTCATCTACCTTTTGCCTCAGTGTCCTATTGTCTGACTAAAACTGCGGATCAAATTTGTTCATGAACAAGAAGCTAAAAATGTTTGAAAGCAAATTAGAAATGTTTTATTTCAATCGCCGTCTGTACTTTCTACAAACTATAAAACCAGAGCATACATTAGTCACTGATGTCTCTTCTGATTCTGGGTTTAGATTTTTGTGGTCTTAAACTTGGCTGTATTTTCTGAAACTTCAAGTTTACCATCATCTTGTGAGTTGCAGCAACACATGTCATTAATGAGAAGAGTTGGGTAACTGCCTTAGTTATTTTTCTTAATTCAGTACATGACAGACACTAGCACCAATTAAGAAGATGGGCCTTAGGCATAGAACACTGAAAACAGTATCTGGTGATGCAAAGAAGATTGATGTAGGGAGAAAAAGGGAGGAAAAAATAGAATTGTGTAAAGGAGAAATTGAATGTGAAAAGGGTATTCATATATTGGAGGAAAAAAAGATATGTGTCATCCAGGTAAACTATAAAGCGTTACTGGAATTAAAAGAAAACAAAACTTAAAAAGCATCTAGAAGTAAATTTTATGCTTTGACAGATCCACAACAAAGGGTAAAGCAGTATTAACAAATGAAAGCCATCTCCATGCTTTATTCATAAGCCATAAGATATTATGAGCTAGAGAAAATTGCTTTTGGTGGAAATAGTCCAAGGTAGTTCAAGTTACAATGGATATCATGCAAAGGTATTGCTTGTTGCTCTCCCACTAATGATGTCTGGTCACTATTGTAGGTGTGTGTATGTGTGCATGTGTGTGTCATAGCACTTCCAAGCTTTAATGCCCAACATCTTCATTTTTATTTTTACCCTATTAAGGTTTTAATAATCTTCACTCGTCTTTTTTAGTTTTAACTTTTACAATGTATTCTGAAATAAATTGCAGAAATTCATGAGCACAGGGGCTTATGATTGTTGCATTTCTATAGTGAGGAAATAGGAGATAGTAAGATGGAAGGAACATTTTAAGAGAAAGGACAAGGAAGTAGAAAAAATCTAGAAATTATTTAAGAGGAGAGGAATTCTAGGAGTGTAGATGTGAAGAAAGGGAAGTAGTGAGGATAAAAACAGAGTTCTCCATCCCTTTTTTCTTGTTTTTATAAAACAGAAGGATTCTTTTCATGGCAGGACACATCAAAACACCTTAACCCTTGGATAGATGAGAGTCAGAATCCTTTGTTGCAGCTCTAAGCGAGAGAAGGCTGCCAGACAGAGCCACAGAAGCAGTGTTATCCTGGCACAGGGTACCAGCAAGCTGGAGCTGTAGGGGGCAGTCTATGTATGGCAAACTGCTGGGCTGAGTTAGTTTTTGCTCCTTGTGAACTGGCTCATTTGAAATCTTCTGTGGACCTCCAGTGTACTGGCGAGGGGATCGCCCTGGTTCTGATACCTGGCCCCATGAAGATTAGGGAAAGTCCGCTGTGGTTCAGAGTATGTGAGGCCAATAACGGAAGTGGTCAGGGTGTAGGCATAATCGGCTGCTCAGAGGGGAACTGACCAGATTCTCAACCCAGAGCCTAGAAACGGGGTCAAGACAGCATAAAAACAGTCAATTGCCACTATGGGCTATTTTCTTGGACCAGAAAGGGAAATGAGCATATCCATGTGTGTGTGTGTACTCAGTCACTCAATCATGTCCCACTCTTTGCGACCCCATGGACTGTAGCCCACCAGACTCCTGTGTCACGTACACACACACATGCCTGCAAAGAGAGTAGATAAGCTCTAAATATAAAGATGGGAAAGAAGAACAGAGAAAGCTGTAGGGAAGGAAAAAGCAGGTTATCTCCTGAATCACAAATTCTTTATGAGCTTATTTTCTTTCTTAACCTCTAGGTCATGACTACTGTTTCTTCACACTCTTTCTTCCCCGAGGCATTGGTTGTCAAATGCAGCAGCCAATTATGTGAGCATTATACCTTGGTCCATAAGCATCCATTATTCCTAAAACATTTTATGAAGATTTAAAATCACAATGTAGGAATGAACTAGGTCTCCCCAAGAGTTCTCAAACAATTGACAACTGAACAATTAGAAATGAGAATATTTCTACTTTTGTTTAGCAACTCCCCAGTATTGTAGGTGGGAGCCTTTATATAATCTGATGTATTTGTGAGGAGGAATAGAAACTGAATACTTGTGTGTACACATAACATTTACCTTTAAAAGACTCTGTTGTTTTTGATTCACATTCTTACTGGGCTCCACTTACCACACAAGAGCTTCCTTTGAATATCAAATAGCAATATCAAATTTATGCAAAACTAGAAACCTAATTTCCACCCTACTCAAAACAAGGTAAGGCAAAACAAAACAAGACGACTTCTTCCAAAGTCTTTTCCATTTCAGTAAACTACAGCATTCCTTACAGAAAAAATCTGGGGATCCTCATTGTCTGTTTAGGACACTGCCTCGTTATCCATCACTGATAAAATTTAAATCATAATGTAAAATAAAATTCATAGTGGAATATGTCATGTGTGATGTATTATAGACTAGGATTTGATGCTCACATAATTCATCTTCATTACAAAATGTTTAAACTGGGAGAAAAGAGTGTGAAGCAAAGAGAAAAGAATAACCATTCAAAAGATATCCAGGATTCGATTCCTTACTCTAAGTCCACTGCTAACCTACTCAACCAAGTCACCATTACCTCTCACCTGGCTTACTACAATAGATATTAAACCGCTTTCCCTGAACTTAATCAAAGTCTTCCTGCAGTCTGTTCTCTACCCCGGAGTGAGTGACAGCTTTAAACTGTAAATCTGATCACGTCACTCCGCTGCTCAAACTCTGAGAGAAAGGCGAGTTCTTTACAAGGCCCTATGGGATCTGGACCACTGCCCTCCCCCTAATCTCTTTGACTTTTTCTTCTACTCACCCTTTGCTCATCTCTGCCATAGGAGTCTTTTTGATTTTCTGGAACATTTGATTTGCAGCGTTCCCCTGCCTCAGTGACTTTGCACTAGCTGTTCCTCTGTCTGCAGTGGTCCTTAGGGAATCTGCGTAGTGCCCTTACTTTCTTTGGGTTTCGGCTCAGATGTCACTTTATCAGTGAGGCCTTCCATGACCACCTATAACATCTGCCATCTCTCAGCAATTTCCATCACGTTTACTCCATACTTTATTTTTCTGCAGAGCCCATCTATTGTCACTTGATATGTTGTGTATTAATTTTTTTGGATTATTTGTTTAATTTCTGTCTTACTTTGGTTAAATATATGTTCTATGCAGTTAGGGAGTTTGCCTCAGAAAACAACAAGGCATGCCTCATTAATTTGTTGCTAGCAGAATAAATGATACTTTAAAGGGAAAGATGTTTCAGAAAAAAAATTCTTCTTGATTTTCTATTCAACATATGTAAAGAGATACAAGATATAATATTGATTTTCTATTCAATGTATGTAAAGAGATAAAAATCCTAGTTAATATATGTAAATAAACAGTGGCTACATTTGTTATGTTGGAGAAGGAAATGAAACCTACTCCAGGATACTTGCCTGGAAAGTTCCATGGACAGAGGAGTTTGGGGGGCTACAGTTCATGGGGTTGTAAAGAGTTGGACACTGCTGAGCATATCCGCATGCATGCACATTTGTTTTATTGCAAGATTAGTTGAATATTTACATTTATTTTGTATTCATTAACATCTTTTGGTGCTTAAACATGTACTGAAAGTATATGTCAGAACTCAAGTCATTATACTTCATTTCAACTAGAATATAGTGAAATATTGGCTTCCCTCATAGCTCAGTCGATAAAGAATCTCCTGCAATGCAGGAGACCCGAGTTCAATTCCTGGGTCAAGAAGATCCCCTAGAGAAGGAAATGGCAACCCACTCCAGTATTCTTGCCTGGAGAATCCACGGGCAGAGGAGCTGGCAAGCTATATTCGATGGGGTCACAAGAGTTGGACACGATTTATCAACTAAACCACCACAGTGAAACACTACTTTCACTTTTTTTCTTCTTATTTTCAAGCTAATACGTGGTTATTTTCATCCTTGCAACTTAATTTGCATGGAACATGATGAAATTTAGATTGCTGAGAATCAAGGATTAGAATATTGAAATCAGCGCCAATGCTTCTTTCCATCTCTTTCCCCTTGATGGTTAATTTTACGTGTCATTCTGGCTGGGTCACAGCTAGACATTGTTCTGGTGGCTCTTCGAATGGATCAGCATTTCAGTTGGTAGACTGAGTAAAGCAGACTGTCCTCCCTAATGTGGGTGGGCTTTATCCAGTCAGTTGAAGGTATGAATAGAATCAAAAAGCCTGAATCTCCCCAGTGTAAGTGAGAATTTCTCCTCCCTGACTGGACTTTGAACTAGAACATTACCCTTTCCCTGCCTTCAGATTCAAATTGAGACCTTGCTCTTCCTGGCTCTTGAAGAAACTGCTGGTCTTCAGACTGGAAGTACATCATTAGCTTTCCTGGGACTTCAGGTTTGCCAGCTCACCCTGCAGATCTGGGATGTCAGCATCCATAATCGGATGAGCCAATTCTGTTTAATACGTCTCTTTCAGTCTCTAGGCTATTTAGTCTGTTTAGGTTGCAGGAGCCAATTAAATAGCTGCCTGCCTAGACTCCCATCTGTCCTCTCCTACAGCTAAATCCAAAAGAAGAGATGATTTTGTGCAGAGTTTGAAACCTTCTCTTGACTTTTCCTACTCAGAAGCCTTTTCTCAGTGTCTCCTGCTGTGTTCTTTGTTGTGAGTTCTTTCTCATACTGCTATAAGGGATTTGGCTTAATTATATGTGATGTGGAACCTTTAGCTGAGTTATGATACCTGACAGAAACAGTGTGAGTTAGTTGTTCAGTCGTGTCTGACTCGTTGTGACCCCATGATCTCAGGAGATCATGGGGGAGCCCGCCATGTTCCTCTGTCCATGGAATTCTTCAGGCAAGAATCCTGGAGTGGGTAGCCATTCCCTACACCAGGGGATCTTCCTGACCCTGGGCTCGAACCCAGGTCCTGTGCAATGCAGGCAAATTCTTTACCAACTGAGACACCAGGGAAGCCCAACAGAAACAGTATCCTCTTTTAAAAAATGATTCGACTTTTTTTGGTCAGAGTATTTTATTATTACTTTCAAACATTTGAACATAAATTCATTAATGTGTAGATTCTTCTCCCTCCTTATAAAGGATGAGAAAAGAAAGCAAGGATAGAAGGAAGAAAGAAAGAAATGAAGAAAGGAAGGGAAGAAGGAGGGAAATGAACCCAGACCTTCAAACCAGTCAAACTCAGACATGAATCTGACTCCTACCTGTGTGGTTTAATGGCTCATTTTTCCTATTAACCTATGATCTGATCCTGCAACTTCATCTATATCGAAGAATTATACAGAGGAGATGGAAGAATGGATGATTAAATAATGAATGTCAAAATGTGGATTTCTAAAGGGTATATAATGGAATGTCATATTCAGAGAAAGGATAAAATTCTCTGATCTTCTGTATTTTTAATGATGATAACTTCTGTATCCCAGAGAATTCTTTATAATGTGTCAATAAGATGATTTAGTTCCTTGGTTAATAAAAAAAAAAAACCTAACCTTTTTTTCTGAGCTTCTCAGGTGACTCAGTGGTAAAGAATCCACCTGCCAATGCAGGAGATTCAGGAACACAGGTTCAATTCCTGGGTTGGGAAGATACCCTGAAGGAGAAAATGGCAACCTACTCCGATATTCTTGCCTGAAGAATCCCATGGACAGAGGAACCTGGACCTGACCGGCTACAGTCCATAGGGTCACAAAGAGATGGGCATGACTGAGGACACAGCCTTAATTTCACGCTTCCAATATGTCAGACAGTAAACTACATATTTCTGCCTTCCCTGGGCTCAGTCAGTAAAGAATACAGCTGCAATCCAGGAGACCCAGGTTTGAGGTCCCCTGGAGGAGGAAATGGCAACCCGTTCCAATATTCTTGCCTGGGAAATCCCATGGACAGAGGAGCTGTAGTCCATGGGGTCATAAGAGTCAGACATGACTTAGCAACTAAACCACCACCACCAAACTATCTTACATGTAATATTATTATATATAATGTTCAACCAATGCCTATGAGAGGGGCTATTTGTTAACTCCACTTCACAGATGTAGAAATTGATAGAAAAGTTAAGTAATTTGCTATGGTTTTCAGCAAGTAAGTGAAGAAGTTAGGACCTGACCTGCTTTTGTCTATCTCTAAATCTGGACTCAGTTATTATTTTAACTGCAGTGACAGTTAGCACAATTGTTATGTCTGTTCCTCGGCAGCTTCAGTGGGAATAATGGTCACTGAAATCTCTTTGCAAATGGCTCCACGTGGCTATGGTGATAACAGTGGGAGGGCCCCAGTTCCTAATGCCAAGGGAAGCCCCAGTGACCTTGACCCTTTCCTGCGCAGTTCATTCACTTCGATTCAGGTATACTATCTTTCTTGGCTTGTTGCTCACTCTACTTTTTGGTACTAGGAAAACCCTTTGATAAATTTACGACTCATTGCTCTAACTGTTTCATATAAATCAGCAGTAGCAAAGATTCCATGTTTGTGTAAGTTATAGTCTCAGTAATGGAAGTTTCAGCAAGTTTTCTCATCTTTCAACAAAATACAGATGGTCCTCAGCTTTGGATGGTTCAACTTATGATTTTTTGATTTTAAGATGATGCCAAAGCAAAATGCATTCAGTAGAAAGCAGGCTTCAAATTTTGAATTTTTATCTTTTCCCAGGCTGGTGATACTCTGTTACTCTCTCATGATGTGGGGCAGCCACAGCTCCTCATCAGTCATGTGACCATCTGTGTAAACAACGGATACAATCACAACCATCCTGTACCCATGCAACCATTCTGCTTTTCACTTTTAGCATAGTCGTCAATAAATTCATGAGATTTTTCAATACTGCATTATAAAATAGGCTTTGTGTTAGATGATTTTGTCCAACTGTAAGCTAGCATGTTTAATATAGGTTAGGCTAAGCTATGACATTTGGTAGGTTCAGTTCAGTTCAGTTCAGTCGCTCAGTCGTGTCTGACTCTGCGACCCCATGAATCGCAGCACACCAGGCCTCCCTGCCCATCACCAACTCATGGAGTTCACTCAGACTCACATCCATCGAGTTGGTGATGCCATCCAGCCATCTCATCCTCTGTTGTCCCCTTCTCCTCCTGCACCCGATCCCTCCCAGCATCAGAGTCTTTTCCAATGAGTCAGGTATATTAAATTACAATATTTTCAGCTTAAATGACACAAGTAACCCCATTATAAGGGGAGGAAAACTTATCACCCTAAATTTATAATTATCAGGGTTAAGAACAAATGGATAACTGTGCTAATGTCTACTTGCAGTAGAATCCCAAGAAATCTGACAGTAAAATTTCACTTATAATGTAAATGTGTCTATCCACAATGATGCAAAATTAATAGCTGTTGCCATCTTTACAGAGGAATTCCCATTTAGTTCCCTTCTGATGGGCACAGTTCCCCCTTCTGTCTCATCAACCTGCTTGAACCTCATCAACCCTAGGGAGTTCCTGCTCTCTAGGGACTTACAATTTAGTACAGGAGATAGATGCATAAGAAAACAATCACGATACTACAACCTCAATGAGGTATAAAAGAAATAGAAAATATCCCAGAGCCCTGGACCCAGAGGCGCAGCAATGTTCTGCCAGGGAGATCAAGAGAACCACAAAGAGGGTGATGATTAAGCTGATCTTCATGGAAGAAGAAATCTGATTTCTTCAAAGGGAGAAAGAAAAAGGTAAAGATCATTCGAGTCAGCATGAGCAAAGGCATGGAGGTGTGAGGTGTACAGTGCTGGGGATATTGTGACGGACATTACATCATGTCGTCTACTGCTGAGGATGTATGTGTGCACATCTGTTCTCTTCTTTATAATAAAACCATCTGTTCATTGATGTCCTCCCTCAATTTTGATGGATTGATTTTCTCCTCAGCTTAGTTTTTAAGTCAGATATATTTTTTTTCAAATTATGGGTTGTAAAATAAATTTAGTAGCTCCACAACAGCATTTCTTTTCAACTGCATGGCACAGAAAAGATTAAAACCAAACAGAAAAATATCAGAGTGCATTAATTGGAGAAGGTAGGTACTGTTTTGTGAAACATGTTTTGGTTGTGTTCTGAGTGTGGTTTCATATGTCTGTTCCATAATATATTTCTTATTGTGGATCATGGTAAAAAAAAAAAGTTTGAAGTAGTAATATTTTCTATTACTTTTCACTCACTCATAGTATTGGTTATGATTAAACCTTGAGTCCAAATCAACCTTGGTTTTTAATGAAGTGACAAGTGACACAGACTGACCTCATTTATAAACCTGGCACAGAGGCATGCATCTGTTTTACCGAAATCTAGCTGCACTTAACCAGATGAAATGACTCGAACTTGGAAATGAAACCATCATTTATAATGTTATTTTAACATTATTTTTTTTATTCCAGTTCCAAACTACTAAATTCAAAACAATATATAAAAATCTAACCAAAGTAGTAAGCCTCCTAACAGATTCGCTGCTTCTATAATGGTCATCTATCCATTCGACAATTATTTATTGAGCGCCTACTCTAAGGCTTAATGGTATTTAAGATGCTGGAGATGAGAGCAGTGTAAAAAAAAGACAAAGTTATAAAAATATTTCATTTAGACATATTAAATTCAAACTTATTTCAATTAGGATAACATGATATGTTAATAAAAGATTTTAGAAACAAACCACACAAATATTTGAAAAGTAAAAAACACAACTCTGACCTACACAAGAAAAACTGTATATATTGCATTGGATATTTTTAAACTAGACAAGATAAATGATATATTTCATGAAATGATTTCCATCTATCCCCTGGGTAAAAATTAGAAGACATATGCTCATATATAACACACATTTTGCAAAAATATGGGTTTTGCCCAGTAGGGAATGGATATCTGTGCTACTGTTGTGTTATAAAGTGTAAAGTTCTCCATTGAGAGTAAGTTCCATATCAAACTGATAGTAAATCTTATACTTTTCCTGAGAAATTTCTCCCATTTAATTTATCCTTTGTAGTTTTATATATGAACAATGATGGAAAGTAATAGCACTGACTTTTTATCCCTAACAGTATTTGTAATTTTCATAGTAGGACTTATAAAATCCACTTTGTTTGTCTTATGACATTTGAAAAATTTTATTTCAATGTAAAGCAATTGAAGGCCTATATCATAGGCCAAGACCCTGGCTAGGTAGGAAAATATATTTTACATCCCTAGTAAATTATTTCAATAAAAAATAAATGTTTTCACTTACTACATTGCTTTAAGTTAGTGAATTCATCCACTTATTACATTTCTTCAGCACCATTACATGTCTTTATGCTGCTTTCTGAATCATTTTTCTTACATCTAAGGCTATCACTTGTCATCTTTAAGTGCCCTTTTGAAGCTATTCAGGGATGTAAGAATGTCTTGGTCACCTTTGGAAATTTATTTTATTTTAATCCAGTGTCTCTTCCCACATTATTTAACATATTTCAAAATTCTAGGTAATCTCCATCATGTATTGAAGGTTTTTCCCACTTTTTAGAATAAGTGAGTGTAATTATTTCCATGAGTGGGGAGCTGGGGTTGAGGAGTGAGGGGAAGTTAGCCTATAAATAAGGGAAAAAACATAATTGTATTGATCACTTTAAACATACATGTATATACACACTAATATGTATATATACTTACATTTAGAGAAAAGGCATGGTTCCTGTTCAAGACAACACTGAAAGTTCAGCCACCTGAAACACATAGTAGCCCAGGAATTCTCAATATTAGAGTCTCCAAAACTGTGAGAACTTAAAAAGGAAAACACAAGTTTGTTTTCTTTAAATTGGATTTGACTTTTTTTATTATTAACTAGATTGTCTTTGTCTAGACAATAATTTACACTCACTGAACACTTTTTTTTCAGTTTGTAGAAAATTGCCTTACAATTTTTTTGTTGGTTTCTGCTCTACAGCAGTGCTAGTCAGCCATAATTATATGGACTTCCCTGGTGGCTCAGATGGTAACTCGTCTGTCTACAATGCAGGAGACCTTGGTTCCATCCCTGGGTCGGGAAAATCCACTGGAGAAGTAAATGGCAACCCACTCCAGTACTATTGCCTGGAAAATCCCATGGACAGAGGAGCCTGGTGGGCTACAGTCCATGGGGTCGCAAAGAGTCGGACACGACTGGGCGACTTCACTTTCCTATAAACAGAAAATTAGGTCAGCCATAATTATATATATATGTAATTATGTGTGTGTGTATGTGTGTGTCTGTGTGTATAGATATGTATATGTATAGCTATATATATACAATGTGTATATATATATATATCTCTTCCCTCCTGAGCCTCCCTTTCCTCCCCTCATCCCACCTCTCTAGATCATCACAGAGTGCCAGGTGTTCCCAGTGTTATTTAGCAACTTCCTACTAACAATCTGTTTTAAACATGATAATATATATGTCAATGCTACTTTCTCAATTCATCCCATCCTCCCCTTCCCTCACTGTGTCCAAAGTCCATTCTCTACTAGGTTCATCAGTAACATTTTTCTAGATTTGATAGATAGATGTTAATATATGATAGTTGGTTTTCTGGCTTACTTCACTCTGTATAAGAGGCTCTAGGTTCATCCACCTTCATTACAATTGACTCAAATTTGTTCCTTTTTATGGCTGAGTAATATTCCATTGTATAAATGTACCACAACTTCTTTATCCATTCATCTGTCTGTGGACATCTAGGATGCTTCCATGTGCTAGCTATTATACATGTTGCTGTGATGAACATTGGGGTACATGTGTCTTTTAGAATTATGGTTTTCTCAGTGTGTGTGCCCAGTAGTGGGGTTGCAGGTTCATATGGTAGATGTATTCCTAGTTTTTTAAAGAAAACTCCACACTGTTTTCCATAATGGTTGTATCAGTTTACATCCCCACTTATGCCATTATGTTTCAAGAATGTATTTAGACACTTTTCACTCCATTAGGTGAGGCATTAGCTTCCTTGGCCTTCACATGAGGGAAGTTATCATCAAGTCAGTAGGATTTCCTAAGACAAATGTCTTTAGCTTGAGAAGAAGGCAAGACAATTCTTGGACAAAAACGTTTTCTGACAAATTTTTATAAGTGATTGATTGGAATACATAAGTAGAAATTTGGCTTTAAAAAGCACAAAACAAAGATGAAGTGGAAAAAATCAAATGAAAATCCACTTTGCTGCCTCTTCAGAAATCTTTTGTATTACTTCTCTTTTGTCACCTGAAGAATATTCAGTATTCAATATCAACTCTTAGATACTAAGAGAAGAAATACATATTTCTCCTAGTATTTTTCTTTTGGCTTTTGCTCAAAGGACAGAGAGTCTGATATAATGCAGAATTTAAAATGTAAAATACCAGGAAGAAAGAGGCATGAAAGGGAGTAATTTGAATGATCATCCTCTCCCAGTGCTTCTGGAAGACTCCTGATTGTCCCAAGTTGGGTTTAACAAATTCCCTTAATCAACAAAATTATTGTCTTTGCACTTCACTTTTTAAAATATCAATATTGAATGATGTGACAAGAAAATGTATAGAGATAGTAGAAGAGACTCTGAGCTTTTGAAAATCTAGGTGTTAAACTTTTTACACTCTTAAT
The DNA here is from genome assembly GCF_001704415.2 of Capra hircus. Taxonomy (NCBI): domain Eukaryota; kingdom Metazoa; phylum Chordata; class Mammalia; order Artiodactyla; family Bovidae; genus Capra; species Capra hircus. The sequence continues at coordinate 21,558,083 of NC_030836.1, read as the reverse complement.
ATATGCCTTGGAGATACTTAATTCGTTGGCTGGTGATATTTTGATCATGAAAATTGTCAAGGATGTTTGATTTTACTTAAATTTCATAGGTTTAGAAACTAACAGTTCTTTGTTGGGGCTCTAAGAATACTCATATCTATCTGGTAAAATTTTGAAAAAATGTTATTTTGACAGTGATTACTCAAATTCATCAGTAATCCATTCTCTATGTTTTGTTCTTGTTGAGGCATATGTAAGCAGTAAGGTAGGCCTTTTTATGATGCCGTTTCTCCTTAAAATGAGGAATGGCTTCCCTGCCCCCCTCTTATGGGGAAGCCCAAGGAGAAATATGGAGCTAACTGCAATACCCAACTGAACTAAAATAAAAAGCTTGGAGTTCAGTTTCACCAAACTTTTCCAACTGCTTTCTCCCCTTCTTCATGATTTACCCTGCTACTACAACCAAAGAACTGATTAAGTTTCTAGATGTTTTAGAGCAAATAATCATTTCCAGATGAAAGCAACAATAAGTGCAAAATGCATTTTTCCAATTAAATCTAAAATTATCCACATCACTTGGCTGTTGTCCACACACAGGTAGTTTCTATTTTGTGTGTGTGAGGTGTGGGGGAGGTTGGGGTGGGGTGGTGGTACATGTGCTTAGCCGCCCGGTTGTGTCGGACTGTTTGCAATGCCATGGACTGTAGAATCCATGAGGCAGGGATACTGGAGTGGGTTGCCATGCCCTCCTCTGGGAGATCTTCCCCATCCAGGCATGGAACCCAGGTTACCTGCATTGCAGGCGGATTCTTTACCATCTGAGCCACCAGGGAAGCCCAAGAACACTGGAGTGGATAACCTATCCCTTCTCCAGGAGATCTTCTCCACCCAGGAATCAAACAGGAGTCTCCTGCATTTGCAGGCGAATTCATTACCAGCTGATCTTCACCATTTTAAACATGGTATCCAAGACAAGATTAGAATACCTGTGCCATACCATCCTTGGATGGAGATGCTTGTGAAGCTGATGAACATATGAACAACAACAACAAAAAGTGTGATCCTTTTCGACAACATTCCACGGAAAGGAGTAACGAGGGAAATTAGGATCCTGAGTTCAAGAGGTCGCATGCCTACTAGAGGTGAAGGAGACAGACACTTGGACGTCTGTCTGCTTCATAGGAAGACATTTCATCTCAGAATAGTGCCCTAATAAACAACAGTTGGAGAAAATTGTCTGTGACATTCAAAGTAATCCTGAGTCTAAGAGGCTGAGAGAAGGAAGGGTGGAATTGTATTTCCTTGTGTAAAGCGAAAACAGCCGCCGTGAATAACAACCTCTTATACAGTCTGATATTTAAAGGGAATTGTAAGAAATCAAACTGTTCAATTTGGAACGAAGAGTGGCCGAAGTTACTGGAAAGCTCATGCCTGCAAGTCTGCAAAAATCACTGGCCAGGAAAGCAAAACTTTTCCAACACCCAATTTTAATATTGTGCTAAAGCCATTGACTCTGTGAAAAACCCCGAGTTAAATATGATCTCCACCACCACCCCCCCTCCGCCTCTCCCGCCCCCTTCTCTCTTAGGTTAGTGTTTGGGGGACCTGGAGGGGGCTGGAGCTTGGCCCCAACCTCGGAATTGCTGCCAAGGGCTTGTAACACAATCTCTCCCCGTTTGAAGGGTAAATCAGTGTCAACTGCGTTTGCTGTCCACCAGAAAAAGTAAGCATTTGACTTCCGCTCGGTCTGCGTGGACTGATGAAATGTAGGAAATCTGTTTCTGGCAGCGGGGCGGGGGTAAAAATCGTTTTCCCAAACAGCACCGAGAGGAGCCATCAGAGAAGTATGAAGAGGGGCCGTGCGGCTGGAGCTGCCGCCGCCGCCGCCGCCGGGCTGCCTGGGTGCGGAGAGCCGCTGCAGCAGCACGCGCGCAGGGAGGGGGCCGGCCCCGAGACGCCGCGCGAGCCCAGCCCGCAGCCCCGGCGCCGCTGAGCGCCGCCAGCAGCCCAGCTCCGGACGCGGGGTGAGCAGGCGGGCGGGCCCCGCTCGCAGACGCCGCCGCCGCCACCCTCTTGCCGCCGCGGTGCGCGCACTCTGCAGCCCAGCCCGGGGGACGGCGGGGGCGGTGGGGGCGTCCTGGCAAACAACCTCGGGCACGCGGCTGGGAAGGGTGGCGTGCTGCGGACTGCGGGACGGGCTCTGGCGCTGGGTGGGTGATCACTGCGGTCGGGGACCCGCTGACTCCCCGGAAGCAACCATGTGTTCCTCATCCCTATTGTGGGGGAGTCCCAGCGACCGCCGCCTAGAGAAGCCCCCGCTGGGGGCGGCTCAGCCAACCAGCGACCGAAGTAGGGACTTCTAATTAGCACGATCGTAAATGCACACTTAGGCAGTGGTGCAGAAGGGTCCCTCAGCGTTGTCTCTCATGGAGAAGAGGAGGGCGGAGGGGGGATGGTCTTAGTGGATGGATCCTGAGTGTTTTACTTGAGTCCAAGAGGACGGGATGGGAGGAAACAATGCGACACGCGCGATTTGGGGTGATGCTGTGTCCCACTGATGAGTTTGACAGAGTTGAGCTTTTATTACATGGATAAACAAACGCTAGGTTAGCCTATGAATCAACCTCCTTTGGGGAGATTTTTGCATCCAAAGAGCAAGGTTTTGAAATCTGGAATTGTTTGGGGAGCCGAGGAGCCAGCTTGGCTTTGGAGGCATTAACTATCCTGGCAAGATTAAATTCTATAAACCGAATAAACTGCCATTAGCCTAGCCCAGGGACTTCCCCGGGGGCTCAGATGGTAAGGCATCTGCCTGCAATGCGGGAGACCTGGGTTTGATCCCTGGGTTGGGAAGATCCCCTGCAGGAGGGCAGGACAACCCACTCCAGTATTCTTGACTGGAGAATCCTCATAGACAGAGGAGCCTGGAGGGTTACAGTCCATGGGGTCGCCAAGAGTCTGACGCGACTGAGCGACTAAACACACACACACACACACACACACACACACACACACACACACACACACACACACAGCCTAGCCCAGACATCCAGACATTTCTACTGTCTTATAGAGGAAACAAAAGCAGAGGTTAACAGATTCTGTTTTCTACCTTATGGTATAATGGGGTTACGAGGGGGAGTGGTTGTCCATTTTCCTCCCGTTAAACTGTTTGCAAATCAAAGCCTTTCCTCCCTACCACCTGTTTCATCTTCATCCTCTTACAGTCAAGCGTTTGCAAAATTTTACCATCTCTCTTGTCATCTCCTTCCTCTCCCCAAGATCCCTCTCCAGCAAAGCCAGATAAATTCTGGGAGATCTTTGCCCAGGAAATAAGATCTGCATGTGCACAGGAACACCCTTTAGGCCTTCTAGTATTAAATAAAGGCTCAGACAGGTCGGAGGTGCCAGCCAGGCAGAGGAAGTCCACCTTCCCTCCCCACCTATCCCCTGAGATTCACAGAGGCCAGGCTGAGAACCATCCCGTCTGCTCACTGCCTTTCTCTCCCAGCCTCTTAGCAGTGTGGACACTGATTAACTCCAGCTGGAATCTGGTTTGCCCAGCCTGTCTTTGAAATTGATCAATGAGTTCCTTCTCAAGGAATGCTCCCCCCTAACTGTGGAGGAGGAGGAGGTGGTGACTGTGGTGGTCCTCTCCAACATGGGCATCCTGGTTCTCAGTGCCTAAGACAAGGTAAGGGACAGACATCTGAGGCATGGGACAGCCTGCACATTGCAGGCTTTGCATATGCTCCCTGAGTGGGCTCTGAAAGCTTGCATTTCAGCTTGTGTGCTGCTAAACTTGGAGTTTAGTTCTTCATTTTAGCCCTAACCACCATACTTTTGAGATGTGGGTTGTACTTTGCTGGGAAATAAATTTACAAGACACACTTTCATCTGGTGCAAAAGGTTGTGTAATTGCCACTGAGTTTCCTAGTATCTTGGTAGAAAATCTTAGTTAAACTTGCAGTTATGGCACAATCTCAGGTCTTATATTCAAGTATGTTAGGCATAATTTTAGGAAGGCCAAAGTTACCTTGGTTGAAGCCAAACAATGAGACTCTAACAAATTTGTTTGCACGGGGAGTTAAAACTGGACCCTATGGTGAGGTTATTTTGGTATCTTTGTGGTTTTGATATGGTGGTACAGAGATCCTGCTGTTTCCTTTAATTTCTGCTAGACAGCTATCAAGATTTTCCACTCAGTGTTTTCTGACTAGAGAAAAGAACTGGAGGAAGGTAGAAAATGTCTCGTGGCAAAAAGAGTAAGATGCTTGTGTAATGTTTCTGTCCTAAGTCTTCAGAGTCAAGTCAGTTGAGTTTTTACTTATGCTCTCCCCTTACATGAGAGTACATATATATTCAACAGAATGTAGAACTCTGCTAACTCTCAACTACATTATAGTTATGGAAAACAGAAATCTTTTTTATTGCAAACAACGCACACGCACACACTGAACAACATCTTTTTATGAATTAAAGTTCAACTTAGATGAATTTGGATGTAAGTCCTTAAATATCCTAATTGATTAATGACTTTCAGATGGCTTTCTATTCAAATAAAGTCTGAAACTTTTCTGGTAGGAGTCCAAGAACGAGCTAAATTGTTTGAAAGAATGGTTTAGTAGAATTTAAAAAAAAACAGCAAAACTTTAAATATCTTTTATGCCAAGAAAATATAAGAAATTAATTCCCACTCAGTCTTAATTTTTCGGTCATGATTTGAGAAAGAATTATTATTGCAGGTGTACCATCATTTGGTTCAAGGCAAATCATCATGAGGCTCAACAGTAAGAAAGAGACTCCTGAAAGAGTTAGCATTCTTTGAGTGTTAGCATATTCTAGCAGGAGGGCTTGGATAGGATACATTTAATGACTGTAACTAAATAGACTTGTTACTTCGGCCAAAACATTGTAAGCCTACAGTCCCTTTTTAATTACCAGGAATTTGGCTGGTAAGTCTAAGATCCATTTGAGTTTAAGGATTTCATTACATAATTAGAAGAAGTAGTAACAAGTGTCATTTTGCCTTTATGCTTTGCACTTTTCAATTTCAGACAAGTTGCTCACTCCCCTTAGCCAGAAGCAAAGGTCCATTTACAAGATCTAAAATTACCTTCCTGGTTAAATTTTGGACTTTTATTCTCTGTAAAATTTTGCATTCCTGACATTGGTTGAGAATATATAGCTCTGTAGAGCTATTATTGGTCAGCCGAAATGAATCCCATAGATGTAAAGAACTCAGAGTGATGAAAGAGCCATCTAGAGCCACCCTTGGTTGTTAATTTTTTGAATCTAACTTGAAAGATATCATTTTCTATGTTGGGAATTTTGAAGAGTGTTTGGCTTAAGGTGTTTTTATTGACTTATTTTTCGTTTTAAAAGAGTATTATTGGCCTATCAAGTTTGTTTTATTCATGCTTTACTCCTATAACACACAAAACTGACTTAATAGAAGTGAGGTCAATGCTCTAAATTAGAACAAAGGTGGCCTTTAGTGATAGGACCCTTGACTGTGGGTTCATTAGCACTCTGTTTTAAATGGCCACAGTTAGGCATCTGTGTGTGCGTGTGTTGGGGGGACGGTGACATCCTGTCACATTTAATTTAAAGATATGTCATTCCCCGATCTTAATGGATTATAAGTCTTTGATGCTAAAATGAAGTGTAATATGTTACCAAAATTTGCTGTCAAAAACACATGTAAATTACTCATCTTGGAGCTCAACATTTCATTCATCATCTGGGGGTTTTCATACCTCTCAATATGAAGAAAAGTTGGGACTTTCAATTATTTATGGCTTTATTTCACCAATACTTTATCTTTGTTTTGGCTGTACCATTCCTCTTGCAAAATCTTAGTTCCCTGACCGGGGATTGAACCTGCCCCTCAGTAGTGAAAGTGCAGAGTGCAAACCACTGGGACTGCCAGGAATTCATCATCAATACTTTATCAGTTTTCATTTCTCCCCCTTATCTTTTGTCTTTTCTTAGTGATTTTGAGTTCTACAAAGTATCCCTATTTTGTTACAAAATCTCTTTTCTTTTTAAAATAAGTCAATGGAAGCTTTATTTTGGCATCTTTCCTATGGTGATGATTTCAATTTAGCAAGTATTTGTTGAATATAAAATATATGCCAAATGCTGACACAAATATTTCATTTTCACAAGTATACGTGAGGTGTTAGCCTCCATTATACATACTGGAAAACTCAAGTACAAAGAAAAAAAGTCGTAGGTCTAGAATAGAACAACTACTAAATGGCAAGGTGGTACAGCTAGTATTTGACTTCAGAACTTCTGATTCCAGCTCTAATATTCTCTTAATAAGGCTTCTTAACAGACCTAAATATCAGACAGTAAGGGTATGCTTATCACTTTGTTCTTATTTTTCTTTCTTTCCAATTTATTTTCCATGCAATAATGTGATTTTTTAAAATAACATCAACAAAGACTAGAGATAGATCAGAAACCATTTTGATTATAATCAAAGAACACCTGTAGGTGGTAAAAATGTCTAGGTAACTTTTCTTCAGAGTCAAAACTGATGTCTTCAACTGGGATTCTGAAACAACAGACTAAACCGAGTCTTTAAACATGTGATATTTTACTTATGGAGTCATTCATTTTTTCTTCTTCCCCCTGGGCTAGTTCAAGTCTCATCATATTCATAATGATTATTCCAGAATCACTTCTATGGAAAGAAAGAAAAAAATTACACACACACACACATTCTTTGAAGAATTTTGTATTAAATTTCTGCATGTTTTTCCCTTTAAGTTTTATTTTTCTGAATTCCAAATCCTGAAGGTTGATTTATCCATTTTTCGATAGACCCATAAAGTTTGGAGAAGACATAGAAGAAGCTTGTGAATCCTTACTCCTTTTTTTCAAAGCATAGATTTTGCTTTGTGTTACCAAAGTTACTTATCAAGTTTTAAAATATTTAGATTATAGAAATTTTAACAGTAACATCTTCCAGTATTTAGATATGTTCTAGAAGAAAGTTTTTTCTTTCTTCAAAACCTATTTTTTTTCAAGGCAGTGTATCATTCATCATTTCATTTCCAATCTTTAAAAGCTACCCCTTGGCATCTCTAGTGGTTTTCACATACTTTTGAATGTATTCAAAAGATCAGAAATGACCTTTTCCTTGTAATCTGTTCTTTGTGAGCTAATTCAACTCATTCAGATGGATTAAACATTTGTTGAAAATTATAAAATGTTTATAATCCTGTAATGATCTTTTTATCTGGATGATTTAAATTCATTTGACCTTTGCTCACCCCAATTTAATCCTTTCATTTGGAAACTGCTTCACCATGGGTAATTCTTGCACAGTTCAAATTTTGGTCCTGCTAGTTGGGTCCATGCCCATCTTTCCTGTTCATATCTCAGCCTCATTTAAATCCAAGACCACCAAGTAGTGACTCTCAGCTAAACCGTAGAGTCAAGCCAAGTTTGATGGTGTTTTAAAATGTGAAGAAAGGATCAGAAGAATTTGGATGAAAATACTAAGTTTTTTTCAAAAGGAGCTTAAACAAGAAGAGTTCCTTAAACAAGAGTCCCTATCTATGAGTGACTTTAGATGTCTACATATTCAGCATATGTTTAATCGTTTAACTTCTATCAGATGCCAATTACCCACTAAACCTTCTTTCTCCACCTTTGTCACCTGGGAAAATATAATTGTTTTTTTTCCATTTTTTAATATAATTTTGATTATACAAAACGCAGTATAACAAGCATTGCTGAATTATTGGTTTGACTTAATAATCATCTGTAAATATTAGAAGATAGTTTGAATTATATTTCTGGCAAAATATGGGACAGACTACATGAGAAATAAATGTGCCACTGTCAAGGAAAATAAAAACTTCACTGTTTAGAAGTATTGAGGGGACAGATTGTGTCCCTCTGGCTCACTGAAACTGTTACATGCCATTAGGCTTACTGTAAACTATCCCTTGATGAATTCTCTGCTGGACAATGAGCTTAAGAATTTGAGGTGTCCTTGCTTTTACAAAGCAGAATAGGACTCTGATGCTTCAGTGGAAATTACAGAGCCCATAATAGGATGTAGGTAAAGTTACTGAACTCCCACTTCTCACTTTCAGGAGAGTAGTGGGAGAGATTGTGTCTTGAGAAGAAAGGCATTTTAGAGGTAACCCTTTTAAGATTTCAATTAGTTATTTAAATGTATGAATCATGTGCTTACATGTATTATTAAAATGTTTGTTTCTGAGGCTAGCTTAGCTTGTAGGAATCCTAAACACCTACTGGGAGGTGTTTTGTTTTCCTGGGATTGGACCTATTTTTTAAAGAAGTAGGGCAAAAATATTTTAGGCTTATTTAGGCTGGTTTAATCACAGGTTTTGGAGAAAACTTTTAGGACTTTATAAGAATAATGTCATGATAAACTGCAAAAGAAGATGGACAATTGCAATATCCTGGCACCTATAATGACAATTTAATAGATTAGGGCAAGGTGTGTTAAAATATTGCACATTTTCACTCGTTACCACTTTAGAGATTTATACAAGATATTTTCAAAGAAAATTTATAGTAATTATTTTTTGCAAAAAAAGAATTATTCAAAGCATAATTTGTTTGGAAATGAAATTGTGCTTTTAAATTATATATTGATGGCACTTTTTAGGTATTTATTCATGCTCCCTGCAGCCTTTTCTAAGGCTGCAGCAAAATGTTTGGAAGACCATCAAATTTTACATTTTTGTGAATACCAATGTCTTATTTTTTTTTTAAGCTGTCTTTAAAAGACAAAAGTTAACCTAGGCTGAGAAGCGTTTGAGATTAATTGGAAAAGAATGCTATGTAAAGTTTCAAATTTTAAAACCAACAAGGCTATATACAACTTATACCAGTAAACTTAAAGTACCATTAGTAATAAATATAGCTGAAAACCCCATTATAGCATATAAACCTTACTTCTTGCCAGTTGCAAACATTTTCATTTTATTCAGTCATAATACATTTGGTTATTTTATAGGCACTATTTGCATATAGAATGGAGTTAAACACATAGTTAAACTTATGAGTTTATTACTTTACTGCCCCATTATTATATCTATAGTCTTAGGTCATATAAATAATGCAAAAAATGAAAGTCGTGTTACATTCAAGGCCAACTGTATATTCATACATTTTTCCCCCCTGCAACCCACTTTGAGGATTGTGTTACTCATAGGTGAGTGAATTTATTTCTTGTTGTGTAGATATATGTAATTACTTTTATGCTACAGATGATTACAAATAAACCCTGGTATGCAAAACTTATGGAGTGGGAAGGTACAAAGTAAGACTAAAGAAAACCTGTGATGCTATTTATTAGAATTAAGGTGTAATTCCTGAATTATAATATGGGTACTTGAGGGTGCTATTATAAAATGTGTCATTCTGAAAACAGTAATGGCAATGACAGTAATGACCCAAGTTCAAACCTGCCTCTGCCGTGATCTAACCATATGATTTTGGTTGAGTCACCATTCCCCTTTGGGTTTTGTTTCCATTAACTATATATGCATACTTATAGCAGATTCATCTTGTTTTTGCTGCAGAAACTAACACAACACTGTAAAGCAATTATTCTTCAATTAAAAATTTTTAAAAACATGCAAGCTCCCCTGTGTCCCACTCAACTCTTGTAAAGTGTAAGTATATGATTGCTTGGCCATCTGTAAAGAACCAAGTACTATGCTTAATCTCATAGGTAATAGTTTGAAGAGTATTGATTATATGTTGATAAGAAATTTCCTAAATACTGTCATTGCTGGTATTCAGCCCTAAAATTCTGTGGAAATTTATGGTTTCAAAAATTAACCCAAACAATGGAGGTTTACAATTTGGATACCAAAATTTTAATAGAATTTCTTGCTTTCAAAATTGACTTTTTTCCAGATATGATGTTTCACACATGCGTAGAGCTTACTGTTTGATTTTTCTACTTGACCTTTGATTGCTGCTGTTTCTGACCAAGTAGTTGGTCAAAACTGACAAGGGCCAGCACTGATAGAGCAAACAGTGTTTCCTGGGGGGTTAATAATTAATAACCTGACTTGTCATCCAAACGTCTGCAGACCCTGTTCCTTACTGTGCCATTTTTAGCAAGGTTTTAACAAGAGAAGTCTGTGTAAAAAGCAATTGCTCTTTTGTTTCCAAAACAGGTATTACAAGTGGATAAATAATGTGCACTGCTCTGAGCCCAAAGGTACGCAGTGGGCCTGGCCTTTCTGATATGCATCAGTATAGCCAGTGGCTGGCCAGCAGACATGAGGCTAATTTGCTGCCGATGAAAGAAGATCTGGCCTTGTGGTTAACCAATCTGTTAGGTAAGGTTATAAGACCTCGTTTTGTCAGCAAAGATAACAAGTTTATTTCCCCTGCTCCTGTAATATCCTTCTCCTAAGCATGTGACAGCACCTTAGAAAGAAAAACTTTCATCAGTTTCATTTTGCATCTGGGATACCTGCAGCACATGGAAAATTTAAATGAATTTCCCAATGTCTCTTACAGTAATTGTGCTTAGTTATTCCAATATAATGCATTGGAATGTGGAACTATGTGGTCAAATTGCTTATTTTATCTACACGCTTGCTGATCTGATTTATTTTTACTTTTCTTTCATGCAACTGGCCAGTTTGGCCTATTCTTTCGACACTGCACATGAGCCACAGTCTGTGAAATCTGGCTTCTAAAACTTGGTTTCTTTGCTCTCGTTTTATAATACATCTTCTGTTGTTTAGTCGCTAAGTCATGTCCAACTCTCTAAAACTGCTGAAAACCCAGACTCTGGAACAATGACTCCTCTCCTTTGTCCAAATAAGCTGACTGGAGTCATCCAAACTTGACCTAAAATTTTTCTTTTCATTGCACTTTTATTTTTTAAATACTTTTCCAAAAGAACTGTCTATGAGAAAAATACTGCCTCCTGCTAAAGCTGCCTCTTTTTTTTGTTTTGTTTTGTTTCTACTGTGCTGGCATAGTCATAGAATACAATTTCAACCATGTGCAAAGTAGAATCATACAGTTAAAGGATCATCATATAAAACAATACTATTTCACTAGTAATTTTTCACAGAGGACAAAATTGATTTAAGCCCTGAGAAAAGGATCCTTATAGAGTTCATAAAATATAAATATTGAAAATACATAGGATTTGCATAGTGCTTTATCATTTACAGAAAGGATTTCACCAACATGATCTTATTATTGAAAGGATTCCTTCAAGGTAAGTGTTATTCTCACTTGTTAGCCACTGAAACGAAAGAGTTTAAGAGAAGAGCACCCTGCGGATCTGAAATTTTAACAAGGTTTTGCGAGGTTTGAGCACCCTTTAGCAAGATTTTTGTTTTTGCTCATCATGGCCCTGGATTTTTATGTTGCTTTTCATTTTTTAAGCCTTTATCCTAGAGTTGGATATTTCCTTTTTCCTCACGTTTTCAACAGTTTTATGTCATCTAACTAGAGCTACCAGATATAGAAATGCAGGCGGTATCTTTTGTGAGGAAGCCTAATTAAGGGGTGAGAAGAGAAATGTAGAAGGCATCCTTACCATCCATCACACCCCAGAAATAACCTCCACTGTGCTATGGAACTGTATCCACCAGAAGGAAGGGCCATCTTTCATTTATCCAAGGGAAAAGCATTTATCTCCATTATACAGAGGAACTCAGTTTAACTTAAACAGATGGGTTTCCTCCCTTTTTTGTGTGTTGACTGATTATTGTTATATTAGCATTTTATTGACTTCAAGCTGCTTTCAGATATGGGCTCTCACAAGCATGGCAGTGTATAAAGTAAGGCACAGACTTGGCATAAACTGCCTGTGTTTGAACCCCAGATCTGCCAATTACGAGCAGTACAATCTTGGGCAAGTTATTTAATCTCTGTGCTTCAGTTTCTTCATTTATGAAGTGGTAATGAGAGTAGAGTTGCAGTGAGATTAAATAATTAAAATATGTACACTACTTAGAATAGTGTCTGACATAAACTCTATGTGTGGTGGTGTTATTCCATTTATTCAGTCTGGTGATACAATTAATTTGATATGGTGAGTAAGTTCATTCATTTATTCGATAAATATTTGAGTATGCAGCAGCATAATGTATTATTTGAATAAAATGAACTCTGGAATCAGAATGCTTGAATTCAAATCTCATTTCCATCACTTACTAGCTTTGTGATACCAGATAAGTATCTGAATGTGCTTGGGTTTTGTCATCTGTTAAATAAGTGTAATACTAGTACCAACCTCAGAAGGACTGTTGTAGAGTCAACTGAGATGATCAGTTTTAGAACAAGGTCTGGCATATAGTAATCAGCTAACTGTATGGTAAATACTAGCTTTTGTGTTTATTGTATTGCAGCACAGTCTTGTGAGTACTAGAGGGTGGAGTGGTGATTAGGAATAGGCAGATTGCCTGTTCTTATAGAGCTCGGAGTAGATTGAATATGAAATTAATATTTAATAAGTGGCAATGAATGATTAATTGGATTGCTATAAACTGTATAAGATATAGATTGTAATAAGAACATAAAAACAAGGAGGTGGGAGTGAGGCAAATAAACAAATAAGGGCTTGGGGAAATCCTTTTTAAGGGGCTTCCCTGTTGGCTCAGACAGTAAACAATCTACCCGCAATGCCTGAGACCTGAGTTCGATCTCTGGGTTGGGAAGATCCCCTGGAGAAGCGAATGGCTACCCACTCCAGTGTTCTTGCCTGGAAAGTCCCTATGAACAGAGGAGCCTGGCAGGCTACAGTCCAGGGAGTTGCAAAGAGTCAGACACGGCTGAATGACCTTCACTTCACATATTGTAAACTGAGATCTAAAGAATAATTAATAGCTAAGCAGACAAATCATGGGAAAGAGCCTGGATAGAGAGAATGGTATGTGTGGGATAGGAAGGAGTTTGGTGTGTTGTAAGAACAGAATGAAAGCTTATGTCAACAGCATAGATTAAAGGAGAGGGGCAGGGAGATATATGAGATTTGTTGGAGCTAGAGCATATAGTGCTTTGAAGACCAGGTTGAGGAGCTTATAATTTATTGCATGATCAATGAGGAATCCCTGAAATGTTCTAGGCAGGGAGAAATCATGATTAACTAGAGTATAGCCTGATTACACAGGTATGTTTCAAAGTCCCATGATTTTTCATCAGAAGCATTTTATTTGGTGAATGTGATCATTTACAAAGTAGCTTGATCAGTGTGAGCAGCCCAAGACAGCCTCAAAGAATAGAGAGTCAGTGTATGTGTAATGGAAATATCCTTGGACTAAAAGTCAGGAGACCTGGCCTCTAACTGGGAGTCAGGAGACCTGGCTTCTGGTTCTGGCTCTGGCACTTGGTAGGAAACTTGCCCAAAGTCGCTCAGCTATCTTTTCTGGGCTCAGTGTCCCCAACCATAAAATGAAGGGATTGGAGTAGACGATCTCTAATGTCCATTCCAGTTCCAAAAGTCTAAGTTTCCAAGAAATCCATCTCTTAAGACCCAGTTTAAAATCATCAATAGACACAAACAAGGAGAAACCAATTTACACAAATGAATAATCCTTCTTTTAAAGAATAAGAAGGCTAATGTTTTTAATATTAGTTGTTGGTAACACAAATGCAACCAATAGCTTGTGAAATTTTCTCAGGAAAAAAAATCTTAAAAGTATCTCAGAGTACTACCTTCTGTTAACTTGAATTTATAAAAGTAGAAAATAATAGATTTTAAATAAATATCCTCATGCTAACTTGGAAAGTAGACCAATAGCTTGAGATTATTTAAAATGATAAAGCATTCAGAGGTAATAAAATACATTATGTTCTAGAATGGTGATAATAAGGAAGGGAGAAAAATATATGGCTATGATACAAGATATTTTTATTACACATAATAGATATAATTAACATTCATATATTTTAGAAGGGAGCCATTAAAGCAAATTTTAAGATTATTTTTGCTAGTCATTTGGTCACCTCAGAAATATTTGCAAGTTTTATTATACAACCTCCTTTCAATTTTTAATTTTTATCTTCTTGAAGGTTAGGGATAGTTGGTTGAAGCCTAGAGACAGAAGGTTGAAAGTAGTTTCAAAATTCATCTGATCTCCCAATAAAGCATTTGAATTTTTTGGTGAGGTAGAAATTCACATACTAAATTAAAGCTTTTAACAAGATTTTACCATTGTAGTTTGGACCTTACTTGTGGAAAGATTTCTTATTTCTTTTTAGTAATATTTGACTAAACTGTAACTTTTTTCTTCTGTGTATTTCAATAAATATTAATGATAGTCTGAATTCATATTTTTTGTTCCCATATATACATTGAAAGATGGAGTTTCTTAAAGAACACTCATTTTACATTCAGGTTTTTGGGTGGATAAATATTATTTGATAGAGAAGAAAGTTGTTTCACTGATTCGCAGACCAATATTAAAATTTATGCCATAAAGTTCAGTTCAGTTCAGTCGCTCAGTCATGTCTGACTCTCCGTGACCCCATGAATTGCAGCACGCCAGGCCTCCCTGTCCATCACCATCTCTCAGAGTTCACTCAGACTCACGTCCATCGATTCTGTGATGCCATCCAGCCATCTCATCCTTGGTCGTCCCCTTCTCCTCCTGCCCCCAATCCCTCCCAGCATCAAAGTCTTTTCCAGTGAATCAACTCTTCACATGAGGTGGCCAAAGTACTGGAGCTTCAGCTTTAGCATCATTCCTTCCAAAGAAATCACAGGGTTGATCTTCAGAATGGACTTGTTGGATCTCCTTGCAGTCCAAGGGACTCTCAAGAGTCTTCTCCAACACCACAGTTCAAAAGCATCAATTCTTCAGCACTCAGCCTTCTTCACAGTCCAACTCTCACATCCATACATGACCACAGGAAAAACCATAGCCTTGACTAGCCGGACCTTAGTCGGCAAAGTAACGTCTCTGCTTTTGAATATGCTGTCTAGGTTGGTCATAACTTTTCTTCCAAGGAGTAAGCGTCTTTTAATTTCATGGCTGCAGTCACCATCTGCAGTGATTTTGGAGCTTCCCCCCCAAAAAAGTCTGACACTGTTTCTACCGTTTCCCCATCTATTTCCCATGAAGTGATGGGACCGGATGCCATGATCTTCGTTTTCTGAATGTTGAGCTTTAAGCCAACATTTTCAATTTGCAATAGCTAATTTTTAGACTAAAATTTGGGCTTCCCTGGTGGTGCAGTGGTAAAAGAATCTGCCTGTCAATGTAGGAGACACAGGTTTGATCCCTGGGTTGGGAAGATCCCCTGGAGCAGGAAATGGCAACCCACTCTAGTATTCTTGCCTGGAAAATTTCATGAAGAGAGGAGCCTACTGGGCTACAGTCCATGGGGTAGCAAAGAGTCAGATACAACTAAGCACGCACATATGGCAATGGCAGACTAAAAATTTTATATTATGATATAAACCTGTCTTATGATAAATAGTGAAGGTGAATACATTTTCATAATAGTTAGAATTTGTTTGTGAGGTAGCATACCAGTCTGATTCATAAGAAAATCACCAGGTGATATTTACTGACTACTCCTATATCTCTGTAGTCCAAGTATGGTTTCTAGTAGCTAGCACTGTGGAGTTTTATGACCAATATTTAGAAAAGACAGCCAAAGAAACCTGAAGCAAAAGAATTTTGCCTCTTAAACATTTATCTGGCCATTATCCCTTGCTATATATTAAATATACACATTTGATTTTTATTTTAGGCTTTCTGTTTTTGTTATTTTTGTTCATGATTTGTTAATTAACTATGTCCTTCAGACATATTTGAACATCAAATGATTATACAAATAAACCTTGGAGAAAGACTTGTCACTTTGAGTAAGCAGTATGTTATTAAATTAATAGCCCCAGATTATAGCAACTACTTATCATTTAAATAGATGAGACACAGTCTATGTATTTCATGATTTGGGGGCTTAGGCTTCCCTGGTGACTCAGTGGTAAAGAATCTGCCTGCAATGCAGGAGATGCAGGAGGCACACGTTTGACTCCTGGGTGGGGAAGATGCCCTCGAGGAGGGCATGGCAACCCACTCCAGTATTCTCGCCAGAAAATCCTGTGGACAGAGGAGCCTGGTGGGCTGTGAATAGGACATAACTGAAGTGACTGAGCATGCATGTACACATCATTGTTGATGGTCTACTGAAGACTGTTGTTGACTTAACTTTGAAATAAATATACTAACATGCTGCTGCTGCTGCTAAGTCACTTCAGTCGTGTCCGACTCTGTGCGACCCCAGAGACGGCAGCCCACTAGGCTCCTCTGTCCCTGGGATTCTCCAGGCGAGAACACTGGAGTGGGTTGCCATCTCCTTCTCCAATGCATGAAAGTGAAAAGTGAAAGTGAAGTCGCTCAGTCGTGTCCGACTCTTCGCGACCCCATGGACTGCAGCCTAGCAGGCTCCGCTGTCCATGGGATTTTCCAGGCAAGAGTGCTGGAGTGGGTTGCCATTGCCTCCTCCATATACTAACATAAATGTTCTCAAATTATTTATTTAATTTGTATTTCTTTAATCATTTGAAAATGATGGTCTACCTTTATCTTCAATTACTTGTTTAATAACACCACATGAATCACATGGGAGTATGCTTTTGAGACAAGATTGTAGGTGTTAAACATCACAGAAATTGATATTGTTCTTAAGGATCTTAAATTGTTAGAATATAGGTGTATATGTTTGGATATATGCAGGGACTTTGAGTAAATCAAAAGATATATTACAAATCAAGCAAAGCTAAATTGATTTTACTTATAATTAGAAATGCAGTATGACAGTTGATGTTATAGTGATTTCCCCTTTCTTAGACTTTTCTACATGCACATAAAAGAAAATTCAGTTGTTATATACTTACTGTGATCAATATATTGGGTTGGCCAACAAGTTTGCTTGTGTTTTTCTGTACCATCTTATGGAAAAACCTGAATGAACTTTTTGACCAACCTATTTTAATATTTTTATTTTTTTCAGTTATTTCTAAAAATCCCATTTTTAGCATTAAAAAGTTAAGCACCTATTTAGTGGAGTTGCTGCTGTCTAACAAGGTAGGAACAGCTCTCTTTTCTTTTTTCGTAAAACCATTTTACTAAGTACTTACCCTGCAGAGAGCGCATATTCCTGATGTAGTCAATAAAAATTCCTTAGGAAAGGTGGTGTCTTATGCTAGTTCAGAAGTTTAAAGAATCAAGTTTATGTTCACAAGTTGACACCTTTCAGAGCAGTTACTCCCTAATTCTTTTCACCCAACTTTTCCAATGGAAGCGACTCTGTCTTTTCTTGATACAAATGACGGATAGACTCTGAATCTGTGTGGAGCAGGTGCTGATCTAGGGTTTCTGGGTATAATCAATCATTTCCTATTTTACAACCTTTACATTTCAGTCTCAAAACACTAATCTGCATTGATAGCAGACAAGTTGCTTTGAGTTCTCTAATTGGAGAAGTAGACCATGATTGAGAGGTGCAGTGGAGATTGGAGTAGAATTTGATCATATCTGGATCACTCTTAAGATAAAATATACCGGTTTTCTTATGCAATGAATCAGGCTACATATCAGGGCATGCGTGTGTTTGTGTTAAGTTGCTTCAGTCATGTCTGACTCTTTGTAACCCTGTGAACTGTAGCCTATCAGGCTTCTCTGTCCATAGGATTCTCTAGTCAAGAATACTGCAGGGTTGCTATTTCCTATTCCAGGGGATCTACTCAACCCAAGATGGAGCCTGCATCTCTCATGTCCCCCTGCACCGGCCAGTGGGTTCTTTACCACTAGCGCCACATAAAAAGCCCTTCCGTATCAAAGCATGCCTAAATGGTATTCTCCATCATTCACCAATCTGAAAGGTGGACTGCTGTTCATTTCTCGGCACCACTATCTTCAACCCCATTCTGTCTTGCTTTTTTTTCTGAGGGAGTTTCTAGAGAGAAAGATTCTGTGAAGTTTTCTACAAAGAAAAAGACAACTGCATTAGAGAGAATGCACTATTATAGGAAATAGTTATTTGTATATTTAGCAAATACTAACCAAGCATGATGGTTAAGAACATAGACTCTATAACTACTTTTTGGGTTAAAGAGCCAGATTCACTGTGTGAGCTTAAGCAAGTTATTTAATCTAAACACATCAATTTCATCATCTGTAAAATGGATACAATATAAACACCATGCAGTTTTGTGAGATTAAAAACATGAATTCATGTAAAGTGCTTGACATATAGTGAGAACTCAAATGTTAAATATCATTATTAGATGCTGTCATATTTTAGGAAACTGCTAACTTACTAGGAGGAAAACGTTCTTTCCTAGCAACATAAAAGTGATAATCTTTATGGAAATGATGGCTAGCACTCATTTCTGGGAGAAATACACTTGTATGTACAAGTATGTGTGCTGATTTTAGTCACCTGACAAAATATTTCAGGTAGATGATTATTTCATATCACTGTACCCTCATATTTTAGGAGGAAGTGACTGATCACAATATTTAGCCAACCTCCCTGATCTCTGTCTACTGGCACTGGTCATGACTGAACTGATGGTGTGAAGATCAAAGTCCAGAATTATGAACCCAGAAAGTAAAGATATTTCTTCTAGACTTGGCTATTTGGGGTTTAACCTTCAAGCCAATAATATAGACAACCCAGTGTGGGCTGGTACTCCACCATGATTTAATTGTATCTGTTCATTACCCCTTCTTTCCCTAATTATACAAAAAAAAAAAAAAAAAAAAAGGAAAGATAGGATTGGGGATGGAATAAGTCTATGACACTAGAATCCTGCTGTTTCTAGCATGCATCATCTAATGTCTCAAGCCAGCTATACAATTTATCTTAAAGATCTGGTTCTGCCTAGCAGAGATTTAACTTTGTTTAGCTTTCACTTGAGAAATTGTAATTAGTGATTCATAGTCTATTCTGTTGGATTTGTTGTGATTAAATTCATCTAACTTTATATTCTGTTTTTAATATATTTTTGGTAATATTAATGCAGAAAGTATGGTAATATATCCTCCTATATAAGGATTATAGTTGATTTCTTAAAATTATATACTATATTTAAAGTATATATTTTATGATTCTTAATTGTTTGATGGAAAATATGTTATATGTGAAGGTTTAAAAAAATTCTCTGCTTGCATTTTTCCTTCATTTGAGTCATACACTTCAGCTATAAAGTATGTAATAGTGTCTGCTTGAGCCAAAAGAAAAAGTCCCACCTTTTGGAGCTATAAAATATACAGAATTGAAAGCTGGCACCTAATATATTTTTCACTAGGTACAGATGTTCAACGTAAAATTCCACAAATATTCATGAAAAACAGGATAACAAAAATTTTTTCAGGTATAATTCAGAAAAAAATAAAAGTCATACCAAAAGGTAAATTGCTAATGACTTTTTAATGAACGCCATTTTTCTTTTTATGACTTAGAAGTTCTTTTAAATTTACTGTACCCTTGTCACTTAACACTATAATAGAATCTTTAAGTTTAGGCAAAGTTTACCTTCTTTACCTTGACATATTAAAAAAAATATTTCTAATATTTATTTTTTATGCTTGTTTGTAAAATAACTTTCTTATTATTGTTAGAAATGCAATATAATATGGTGAATATATAATAAAAATTCTGTTATGCTGGCTTTTTGTATCTTGAGACTACTACTTTAATTCCTTAATTGAGTTGAACTGCATACAATTTTGAAATAGTAATAGTTCTGTATAGACTATCTCTGTGGTGAGTACTTAGAGCTACTGATGTTTTGCCACCTGCAGAAATCATTATCCTAACTGAGGGCTAAAATGTGAACTATCCAGTAGGGAAAAAAGAACATAAAAAAAGTAATTCTTTTTCCTCTTTCACCTGCCCTTCCCCCACACACTATAAAAAAAAAATCATTTAAAACAGATGTTTCTTAAAGACCAAATGAATTAGATATTGTGAGTTTAACTTTAAGCCAGTAGTTTATCTCTTGTTCCAGTTGGTTTATATTTATCTTAAGTGTTCGCAGAATTGAACTACATACATTTTTCTCAAGATAAAATGTAATCCTATGACTCTCTGTGTAAAACTTTAAAATACCTCCTTTTTTATTTTTTTTGCCTCAACTACTTTTCACGAAAATAATACCCAACATTTTCTCAGAGTTTTACAAGAGTTTGTTTCTTCATTTGTTAATTCACATGCCCACTGAACAAATTTACTAGGTGCATTCTATGTAAGTAACATTCTGCTTACCTCTCTAGGAACACACATGCAAAATGATACATACCTCAAAAGGGTTTTAATGTACTGATGATGACAGGAACTTTATGCAAAACATATCAGCCATAAAGGAAGTTTGATGAGTATCAGACTGAGTGATACTCATGAGTATGAACATATAGAAAGGCAATCAATTGTGCTCGGAGAATCTCTCTGGATTTCTAATTAAAAGTAGAATTTGGCTAGGCAGATAAAAGCTAAGGGGGTGTTGCAGGCAGAGGCCATGCCTAGAACAAAGGCATCAGAGTGGAAATGGCAAGGTCTGCTAATGGACCTGGGAAGGCAGGGTGCAGACCAGGAGCAGGGTATAAGGAAGTTCAAATAGAAAGGTTGACTAGCAACATATGAGAAGACTTAGTATACTGGGTTAAAGTGTATATGTTTTATCTTTTAGGTAGAAGAGAAGATTAGGGACTATGCCACAAAGATGAAGATTGACTCAGTGAGGATTGTGTTTAGCAATATTAACTTTGGTGGTGATATGGAGATAGAAGTTGAGGATTTGAAGACTAGTCATTGCTCTTGTTGATAGAGTTTAGGTATCAGATTATGAATTTTTTTATTAAGATTATGGTTCTAGAAACAGAAGGAAACATGTATTCTGACAATTAGAAAACTAGGAAAAGGAAAGCACTTTGGGAAGGGAGTTTTGAGGAACATTTAAGAAAGAGATTAATGGTTTTATAGAGCTGAGGGGATGAAGCAATCAAGAGAGATAAAGAATACAGTTTCTTTGGGGGGAGACAAAAATGTACTAACATTGACTGTGATGATAATTGTACAATTCTGTGAATATATTAAAATTCATTGAATTATGTACTTTAAATGTGTGAATTATAAGATATGTGAATCATATCACAATAAAGCTGTTACAAAGTGAAAGAAAAACAGAAGAAAATATACTTTGAGAGCATGTAAGAAAGAAGGAAAATAACTTTTACCCATTGAAATGTCGGGGATGGATAACTGTGAATCATGTTCCTAAGAGTGGTAATTGAAGCTATGGATGTTTGTGAGGATAGGCAAAAAAGCCGAGATATAAACCTAATAATTCCATACTTTAAGCACTGGGTCAGAAAGGGGAAGAATGGTTAGAGGGATAGTGCTTTCTTATAGAGAGTTTATTACTTGCATTAACTTTACCCGTATTATAGTGTCAACTTAAAAAAATGGACAAAGTGAGAGTTGTGAGTTAAGTTTCATTTGGGGCCAAATGAGGACTGTGGCCAAGAAGACAGCACCTCAGATCGCTCTGAGAGACTGATCCAAAGAGGCAGGGAGGAAAGGTCAGGACATATGTGATTTTGGTGAAAGGAAATACATGCAATCAAGTACATATTTTTCCAGATTTCTGCTAGTCTCATGAAACTTTTTGCTAGTCATGAGAAACAGTGGCCACTGTGAAGGATTTTAGTGTTTTCCTAGATATGAGGGGTTTTCCCTGGTGGCTCAGAGGGTAAACAATCTGCCTGCAATGTGGGAGACATGGGTTCGTTCCCTGGGTTGGGAAGATCCCCTGGAGAAGGAAACGGCAACCCACTCCAGTATTCTTGCCTGGAGAATCCCATGGATGGAGGAGGCTGATAGGCTACAAAGAGTCGGACACAACTGAGCGACTTCACTTTCCTTTCCTAGATATGAGGAGATAAAGGAATTGGGCTCATAAAGAGATCAAATTGAGACCAAAGGAAACCATAAAATTCCGAAGAAGCCATTTTTTTTTCCAGTGATCTCCTATCCCAGATATGTAACTCAGCGGGAAATGGAATTCTGATGGTTAAAACTGCATCAAATATGTTGGCATGAGTGTCACATTTGGGTTGGGGAATGATTGTGCTTTTATAAGACTTCTTTTTGTTATTGCAGGGAAGGAAATTACGGCAGAGACTTTTATGGAGAAGTTGGATAATGGTGCCTTGCTCTGTCAACTTGCAGAAACTGTGCAGGAGAAATTCAAAGAAAGCATGGACACTGCCAAGCCCACCAAGGTAAAAGATTACAAGGCAAATTCATTCACTGTCAGATGGCGGACTGCATTTGTGATAGCCTACAAATTGAGTTTAATTGGAGGATTTTGTTGTGAATGGATTCATTAATTCCTCTATTAACAACAAAACATGGAGGGTGCTTTCTAATTAGGTAACATGTTATTTGCACTCAAATTACAGATGATCCTTTTGGTTAAGTTTAATTAAATAGAAGGTTATGGAAATTGATGGAATTAATAGGAAACAAATACTGTATATAAACTGGTTGAATTTGATATATTGATTTAAAATGTAGCAAAGAAATAATGTGTCATCAGGCAATGAACAAAATCTAGCTAAGAAAGACATACTGAATAGGTCTTTGTTTCCAAATAGAATTATTATGGCTATATATTAGAACAAAATATCTAGAATATGTAATTTTTTGCTCTTTTTAAGTAAGCAGTAGATTGAACTAAATAACTGGACAAATTATTTTCTTTCTGATTGTTCAGATATCTTTTCTGCACATTGTTCTAATACTTTCCCTAGCTATTATAAACACATAATAAAAGTGTGGTGTTAGTTATTTTTGAAGGGAACATGTAGATGAAACTTTTCTTAATTTTACACAGAGAAGGAAAAGAGGTAAGAAAAAATGAGGTTAAAATAATATTAAGACAGCTTAAAAGGAAAAGAAAAAGAAAAACTTTCTGCAACTCTGGCAAAAGAAAAAGAAAAGCTGATTATGTAAAGTTTCTTTATGATTACTGAACTAAAAACCTAAACAAAAGATCAAGCTCCCTGAATTAATATATCTCTTTTTATAGCACTGTAGTTAGTTTGGGGATAAATTTTTCTTTAGTTTTTTATATCAGTCTGTAAAGAATTACATAGTATACAAAGCTCCTCCATTTTTTTTTTATCATCTTAAAAACAGCTCTGTGAAAGTGTTAGTTCAGTGGCTCCCAAACCTTGCTGGGCCAAGGAATCACCTGAAGATCTTTAAAAACTGTGGGGCCTGGCTCCTTCACCTGAACATTCCAATTTAATCCATATGGAGAGGGATCTGGGGGTTGGGGTATCTAAACAACTCTGCAGGTGATTCTGATGTGCAGCAAAGTTTGGGAACCACTGAGTTCATTTTTCTGTATTTAGATGCAGATTAGATGATT
This sequence comes from Capra hircus, assembly GCF_001704415.2. Taxonomy (NCBI): domain Eukaryota; kingdom Metazoa; phylum Chordata; class Mammalia; order Artiodactyla; family Bovidae; genus Capra; species Capra hircus. The sequence continues at coordinate 21,534,673 of NC_030836.1, read as the reverse complement.
TGTGAAAGATCACTCTGCTAGTAAATGATGGAGCAAGAACTTGGCATAGAGGTCCTCTTTCCAAGTCAAGTGCTCTTTCATTTTGGTTCTCTGTGCATAGCTTAGACATGAAGAAATTGCTTATGAAAATACAAATTTAATATTAGAACTGTTAGGACACCTATTTCTCTCTGTGGCTTCCATTATAATGTAATTGGCCTCTACTTCTGTTCACTAATGTGAAAACATGATGCCTAGTAGGACAATGTGTATAGAAAATTTACTCTAAAATAATTAACAGAGGAAAAATAAGTTTTGTGCCTAGACTTGTTTGAAAGCATAACCTTATTTATGCAACCTCTATTTGTATTATTTATTGTTGAGAAAAGAAAGCTCATTGTCTCCTTATTAAGATCTTGAACTCTTCCAATTAACAAAGTGTAAACAAGGTACAGTTTTCTGGTTTTATTTTGTAAACTTCTGCTTTTTAAACCAGAAACTAAGATCCTTGAACAGAATTATAAGACTGTCAAGTGTAAGATAGCCCCCAAAGCATTACTCTGTTGCACAAAGGCTTTGATATTGAACAGATTTTGCTTGGGTTCTAGTTTTATTATTTATTGAGTGGGTGTGTCTGAGCCTTGGCTTCATTATCTGTAAAATAGGATTAAAAAGCATGTTTTTGTGCCTCCCAGAGAGTATGACACAAAAAAACTCATGATAAACATTACCTCTCTTCCCCATTTGAGAGAGTTAAAAGATCCTGATGAGAATTTTAGATTAACTAGAGGAAATCAGAAAAAAAGTATTTTGTGAAAGTTTAGAGTTAGCATGTAGCTGTTATATCCAAATATAAGTATATTTGCCCCAAATCTCCATAAAAATATGTAATATTGAGGATAGCTAGAGGTCAAGAGTTTGCTAGCTATTTCCTTTGAAACATTTATTTCTAATTATATTATTTTTATAATAAAACTATAAAATAAAAAGAAACAAAGGAAATTTTTCTTTCAAAGTGAGTAAAACTGCAACAGGATTTTATTAAACAACTTGAAGTACTTTCTTGACCCTAAGTCATTTGTTTAAGTGAATAAAAAACTCAAGTGTATTTTGATTATGATAAACATATTTTAGCATAAAAGCTCAATCATCATAATTAAACAAGTGTAGATTTTAAAAAACCCATTATGACCTAACTTTCAATGCTTAGAAAGTCAAATTTATTCTGAGTTAGAAGTTAACACAATTGCTTTTGACTGAATTGCCTTCTGTGCCCTTGGCAAAATTCATATATTTCACAACTTACTTCCAGAGTAGCTTAAATCAAAATAGCATGTGCTTTATTTTATGAAAAATGCAAAGACAGCTAGTTTTTCTTTTTTTTGAGTTTTACGAGAAATTTTCCAAAAGATGAAAAGCCAAATGGCTAATATCTTCATAGCTATTATTGTTCAAAATATAATTTTGTCACAATTCATGGTTTTTCAATCCATCTTTGTCTATAAACAGAAATAGTTGTTATATGAGATTCTACAACATTTGTTATTATTAAATCTAAATTTAAACCAGAATTGACTTACTAAAACCCAGGTAGTTGAGTTTAAATGGACTATTTCCCTTAGGAAAAAAAGGAGACTTTCAAATTAAAGGTTATAATATTGTTTGCTTACGTGTGTAAGTAATTATTTTCCACCTTGGCATTTTAAAATTTAAGAACAACTGTGGAAAAGATAGATGAGCTGACCAATTACTTTGCTGAATTGGTGAAACTGTTATGTTTAGGAAGATGTTGCTGCTGCTAAGTCGCTTCAGTCGTGTCTGACTCTGTGCGACCCCATAGACGGTAGCCGACTAGGCTCCTCTGTCCCTGGGATTCTCCAGGCAAGAATACTGGAGTGGAGGAAGATGTTAGAATTACTTTAAAAAATCAATAACAAATTTGATCCCATCTAAAGTCACGTAGTAGGAAATCCTTTGTAATTTTTTTACAGCAGCTTAAATCTCATGTTCTTATTCTCATAGTAATATTTTTACTTTTCCTGATTGATAGTTAATTTGGGAATTTTACAGCTGTGTAAACACATTAGAGTGAGTAAGTTATGTCTGGTATGTGTGAAGCATGTCTGTGTTAAGAGTGATTTAAGCACTATTAATATTTGCAAGTAAATTGAATAAATAGGTTAGACAGTTTACGTATTTAACATTTTAGTAATAAATGCATGACTCATAGCCTATTCTGACTTAATAAAATACCCTGAATGAAAATAAATTATATCCTACAATTCTTTCCAAGCATCAGTGGATCAATTTAAAAAATAGCCACTCTATGTTCTTAGCTGTGAGTAGTTAATCTTAGCCTTTGGGTTTTCTCATTTTGCATGGGAGTAATGCAGAGATTTCACAAAATTAGGCCATAGTTGGGTAGAAGCATTTGAGTCCAGTGGGCTGCAAGTGAATGTATAATTTGGTTTTGATTAGTTTAAATATACCATAATCTGATCAATTCATTATAAAAATAAATTTTAATAATCCAGGAGCTGAGGAAATTTAACAGTAAAAATCTGAACAGAATTAACTTTCCAATATCCTACTGAGATATGAAAACCAAAACAAGTGATAAGTCCAAGGTTAGGTTTTATGCCTTTTGACCCTTAGTTGCCTGACTCAACTTGGCATCTCCAATCAAAACAAAATAATCATTACATCAATATATGAACTTTCATGTCCCGGTCTAAAGAGTTCAATTGCAGGAACCCTTTCTTATTGTATATTTACTGTTTTTCTTCCCAGTCATAACTTGCTGATTCGTGTACACGATTCTCTGAACCACTGGGGCATTGACATGGTGCAAAAATATTCAAAAGATTCAACCTCTCTTTTTCTCCTAACATTCCTTTCTGTTTGTCTCATTTATCTTAAGAGACTCTACCCCAGACATCAGAGTTCCCCTAGGTTCAGAGCTTCCTTTGACTTCAAAGAGCCCTGGGTGGTTAGATCAGGTTTGAAGTACATGAAGGGAAAAAGAAAAAAAAAAAAAGAAGTTCTGTTACTTGGTAAATGCTGCATTATGCTCCAATGAAGGAACTGAGCTTTCAGCGTCTAAATGTGGAATCCAGCCCTTGTTTACGGCAAAAGGGAAAGAACATCCTAGTCAGATAGAATACCCAGAGTACATCTGCCCATCAAGAATACCTGGTTCTCTGAGCTGTGAGATCGCAGTATCTGAGGATGTTGTATCATCCAGGAATTAAATACGACATAAATATTAGAGTTTTTCCCCTCAAAAATCAATAGCACATTTTGTTGAGAGAATATCTTATCAAGATTGAATTCAGAGAAATTGAGAAATATGTGTGTATGGCTGATATCTCTGACAGAACAGGAAAGTTTGGTAGAAGTGATAAAAGGTTATTGAAAAGAAAATCTCAGCTGTGATTATTCTACAGGAATCTGTATCTAGCTATGCAACTAAAATAACTGAATATTTCTTAAGAAATCCATGATTTTGAAATGCCAATATATTATCAGTATTAAACCAACAGAGTAAATCATGACAAGAAGGAGGAAATATAGGTAGAATGATATAGAAATAAATGATTTTTGATGGGCTATCTTGCTGCCTGGGTTTGAGAAGAAAGAAATAGGAAAGTCAGTAATAAAGTCAAATTCCTTAGAACTAAAGGAAATAAATATAAATATTTTTACATTTTGAATAAAGTCAATTATTTCCTATTATAAAAGTTAAATTCTCTTGTCCTTATTTCTCTGAGTCCCTGAACACTGGACAAAATTTTCATCTCTAGCTTAGATTAATGAAATATCTTGCTTAAAGTTTTTATCTTTGAGAGTTTTTTTCTGTTCTGTACCTTCTTACAGTGCATGCATGCTTAGTTGCTCAGCTGTGTCCAACTCTCTGTGACGCTATAGACTGTAGCCTGCCAGGCTCCTCTATTTATAGGGTTTTCCAGGCAAAAAGTGATACACCTGAATGGGGCTTGTGTGCTATAGCATAAATGTTGGTGTATAACATGGAATGATATGTTCACCCACTGTCAACTAGGCGTAGTTGACTTGATGGGGGTTTACATGTGCCGACTGAGGAAAAAATGTAGTGTGAAAAGGTCGGTAGGATAGGAAGTGAATAATGTGCTAATGGAATTTACCTGGATCTTCAGGCCTGATTGATCTAATCCCGTAGGTGACACTTTTACTCCATGGTAGAGTATTGCTGAGTACAACTGAAAATATGGCCAAGTGGATTATCTGGCACTAAGTTCGTTATAAACCATTTAAGTTTCATTGGCATTCAGTTCAGTTCAGTTCAGTCGCTCAGTCATGTCCGACTCTTTGTGACCCCATGAATCGCAGCACGCCAGGCCTCCCTGTCTATCACCATCTCCTGGAGTTCACTCAGACTCACGTCCATCGAGTCAGTGATGCCATCCAGCCATCTCATCCTGGGTCATCCCCTTCTCCTCCTGCCCCCAAACCCTCCCAGCATCAGAGTCTTTTCCAATGAGTCAACTCTTCGCATGAGGCGGCCAAAGTACTGGAGTTTCAGCTTTAGCATCATTCCTTCCAAAGAAATCCCAGGGTTGATCTCCTTCAGAATGGACTGGTTGGACCTCCTTGCAGTCCAAGGGACTGTCAAGAGTCTTCTCCAACACCACAGTTCAAAAGCATCAATTCTTGAGCTCTCAGCCTTCTTCACAGTCCAATTCTCACATCCATACATGAGCACTGGAAAAACCATAGCCTTGACTGCCTTGACCTTAGTCGGCAAAGTAATGTCTCTGCTTTTGAATAGGCTGTCTAGGTTGGTCATAACTCTTCTTCCAAGGAGTAAGTATCTTTTAATTTCATGGCTGCAATCACCATCTGCAGTGATTTAGGAGCCCCCCAAAATAAAGTCTGACACTGTTTCTACCGTTTCCCCATCTATTTGCCATGAAGTGATGGGACCGGATGCCATGATCTTCGTTTTCTGAATGTTGAGCTTTAAGCCAACTTTTTCACTTTCCTCTTTCACTTTCATCAAGAGGCTTTTTAGCTCCTCTTCACTTTCTGCCATAAGGGTGGTGTCATCTGCATATCTGAGGTTATTGATATTTCTCCCGGCAATCTTGATTCCAGCTTGTGTTTCTTCCAGCCCAGCATTTCTCATGATGTACTCTGCATAGAAGTTAAATAAGCAGGGTGACAATATACAGCCTTGGCATACTCCTTTTCCTATTTGGAACCAGTCTGTTGTTCCATGTCAAGTATCCTAAAACTGAGATTCATCCTCCATCAGACAACCATAGCTAGCTAGGAACTCTTGAATGATGTCCTTTACAAACAAGGCAATTTTCCTATATTGTCTACACTACTGGACTCAGAAACATTTTTTTGTTGGCAAAACTCCATTCCTGGATACTCATGGAGTTTGTTTTACACCCGATAGAATGAATATGTTTTATGAAGTCATCTAGTTTTCCTCCTATTCCTGCTCTTCAATATCAAATCAGTAAAATATCATGATAGTGGAAGAGTTTGATATCTTGTGGGATGTTGAAATCCTCATGGTCCCTATAGGTTATATCACGGAGCTGAAGCTGATGTGCAAGATAGTAAGTGCTCTGTTATTTTTGTCAAGTATATGTAAATTGCTTCTGGAGTTTTCTATTTGTCAGGGTTAAGAAAATTACATTTTCCATACTAATAGATGCATGCCACGTACCAGAATATTTATTCTTACATTTCAGTGAAAAGACTACATCTGGAACAACTACATCTGGATAGTAGTATGAATTCCTGAATTTTTTTCAAAATTGTGATATCTTAATTGGTCCTTCTATCAAATATGAGTTTATTTCCTGTCTCAGGGAATAAAAATTATGAAAACTGCTAAGAATACCCATACCAAGTACACATTCAGGAAAAATAAAATAAAATTAACCACTGATGTGTTCAAAGGCACAATAGTCATAGTGTAACATGGACTTAGGTCAGGTACCTGTCCATCTCCTGATCCCCACAAGGCATATCTATCTCCCTAAAGCATAGTAAACAGTTGAGGTCGCTTTGATTATTAGAAGGAAGCTTTACAGTAAAGGCTTGAGATCGGCATTCCTTTCATTCACTGGGCTCTGGGTCCACAAATTGGCTCTTGTCTGTTAGAGCACCTGCACCATATTATGATATTTAGCTATTGTCTTGTTCTTTATTTATTCCTTTATTCTACTCTAAGATCCTTGAAAACATGGTTTGTGTTTCATTCACATATGGGTCCATCATAATCACTGGCATATAGGTGCTCAGGTGACATGTTTTGGATGAATAAATAAGTGAATGAGTGAATCAATGGATTAATGCAGACATTTACTTGCAGATCCAGATGTTATTGTGAGATGATTTTTTAATCCTTAAGACTTCAGTTCTTATCAAGTTGGAAATTCCTTCCTCTGCTGGTTTTGCTTGGCTCAAAAGTCTTTGACCTATTAACACAAAATCATATGGAACAAAATTGACTTTCTAAGGAATGGACAAAGTAGGAGATTGGAGAATTTTAGGGTGGTGCAGTGGAAGAACAAGGGTCTAAGGACATTAAAAGTACTGACAAGAGATGGCCTGAAGCAATAGACCATGGAGGTCTAAACTAGTTAGGAAGGGAATGTTGGAGGAGGTTGGTTATTTAGTTAATTGTAGGTGTTATTTTATATTCACGTCACATTTATTATTTGAGTTCAGAACGTTAGCTACAACTAAAAATGATGATACAAAGAACATATTAATATCCAAATGTTTTATTCACTTTGAGGATTTTATTTCAATGCCTGTTTATAATGTTTGCCATAGTTCCTGAAAAATAAAGATGAGATGAGTGATAACCAATAGTTTTATGAGTTTGTTCACCATTGAGTATTAAGAGGAAGAATAATTGTAGGGCCTTTCATGTAATAGGTTCTCAAGAGATATTTTTGACCTGAAATGAAGTATTGTTACAGCAAGGATTGTGTTTTTCAATCACAGAAGAAGCCATAAAGATGAAATTGCCATGTTTGTTTCTTATTTTTCTTTGCATCTTTTTCTCAGTAACTGGCCCTCAAGTCCAATAAAACAGTTGGTGAGTGAAATGGCACTATAAGAACTATTGTTTCATCTCAGCCCTTAATTAGCTATCTACCAAAACACTATTTAACAACCAAGGTAAAAGTCAAGTTTCTATAAAACTGTAAGAGGGAATCAGAGAATTTCAATGCTCAGGAATAATAAGCAATAAAAATTGCTATTGGCTTTCCAAAATTGTGTTATTTTATTCATTGATAGATAACTCAAAAAGAAAGGTAAAAATGGTCATAAAGGGTAGCAAGTTCACATATTATCAGCCCTTAATAATATAGAATATTATAAACTATAAATATGTCATAATAATTGAGTCCTACTTATGTATGTCATTTTAAAATTTGATAGATAATTGGTGAGTTTATGTTAGGAACAGGAGATGATATTATTCACTTGGATATTTATGTATATATGTGTTGTTGGTGAAAAAGAGTATGGCATAAAGATAGACCCAAGGAATTTACTCTCTGTTAGGGAGAATATAAAGGGCTTCCCAGGGGGCACTAGTGATAAACAACCCGCCTGCCAATGCAGGAAACATAAAGAGACAGGTTTGATCCCTGGGTCTGGAAGATCCCCTGGAGGAGGGTATGGCAACCCACTCCTATATCCTTGCCTGGGAACCCCCATGGATAGAGGAACCCAGCAGGCTGCAGTCCATGGGGCTGCAAAGAGTCAGACAGTGCTGAAGCGACCTAGCATGCATGCAGGGAGAATATATGTATGTGGTAGTAGATAGATTCTCAGATTAAGTAAAATATAATTTATCTTTATTATGTTTACCTTCCTTCTTACTTACCTAGACCAGTAGGCGCTGACCTTTTTGTATGAACAAAAACAAGTCATTTTTTCCCAAGTTCTGATGTTCCTTTTACATTGGAGTTTACGTCTGATGAGCTTTTTGTGCTAAGAGATGTTAGAGAGGATGTTTTCAGCCCCATTGTAAAACTAGACAGAATTCCCACAGTCCAAAATGAGGGGGAGAAGAAGAAAGGCCAGGTGAATTTGCCAAGTTTCAGAGGTTACAAGTTTATGTGGATCTGCTGATAAAGGCCTCTCCTTCAAATCTTTTTGGAAAACTGTTTCAAAAGTTCCAAGTGTAAGACAGTATTTAGTAATGTGAATGAGGGTTGCATCAAAGATATGTGAAGCGTAAGACACAAAATAAAGCATGTTGAATTGAAATCCCAGAAAACGTGAAAAAAATTAAAACAAACCCTGGATTAGAAGAAGGAAGCTCACACACACACACACACACACACACACACACAAAACACACACACACACAAGCATAGACATACACATTTTTTCATCTGCATCAGAGCACCAACAGAGTGTTGCCCCCTGAGCATAAAAGCAAACCTGATCAAATTTTTCCATGATGATATCATCTCTTCCACTTACATGCTCACATCCTGCATTTTAACCGCATTCAGGCACATGGGCAAGACAAAATTGTAAAAAATAGTGTAACTGGGGAACTATTTTCATGATATTTGATAGCACTCATTGTGGTCACTGCTGTTTCAAAGCACTGTGGATATAGAATATTGCGTCAAGAAAAGTCACTCTCGCCATATGGAAAGTAGAAAATCAATTAATTTAAAATGAGCTGTTACTAAATGCTTTGGAGAAATTCAGGTCATTTAACAAATCAATAATGATTATGCATGCCATTTATTAATGGGGAACATACCCAGATTTTATAATAAGAACATTTTTAAGTGGCTGGAAATCAGGGGAGAAGGGTTTCTTTTTAATTTAAACACGTCTGGAGATTGCTAGATGAGTTAAAATATAAGTACTCACCATACTGACGTGTGTGTGGTCCAAGAGAGGTGGTACTGGTACATTACAGGCTAATGGCATAATGTTTTTTAGATGAGGTAACTGCGTTTACAGTATATAAAGCTTTTCAAATGTATCTTAAGCTTTTAGCGGCGGACTACATGAATACCTTCTATTGTTTCACTTAGTAGTTTGAAAATGCATTACATATCATGCATGAAGCTGTCTAGTATGTGTTCAGTGTTTATATTACTTTGCCAGTCATGTCTAATTTCACACCAGCATAGGTTGCTTGTCCAATGAATAGCTTGCTAGCACCACTGCTCCATATAAGAAATAAGCAGCAATCTGTGTATACATTTATATATGTATCATTATATACATATAAACTATATTATAAATTATAAAAGAGGAACAATACTGCATTTTGTCCCATGTGGTCATATTTGCTTTAGTGTTTAAAGACTGAGAGTAAATGTCTGACCTTTTTCCCTCAGATTCAATGAATTCCCTGTGATAGGATAATGAAGCAAGCATTTGTTCAATTCTTACTCTGGGCCAAATAAGCTTTTTACATGGATTAAATCATCAGATAGTTTAAAACTTAAGTTACATCATTTCAACTCATAGCTCAAAATTCTCCAATGGCACATTGACATACGTGGAGTAAAAGCCGAAATATTGCTAACAGTCTTTAAGGCACTATATGCTCTGATTCCCAGCTACCTACCTGGTATGATTCCCTATGACTTTCCCCTCACCCAACTTTGCTGCAGCCGTGCAAGCTTCCTTGCTGTCCTCTGAACCCAACAAGGAGGTTCCACCCACCACAGGGCCTTTGCACTTACTTTTCTGTCTTCTTAGGGTTGTCTTTCTTCACATGTGTGTATGACTCGCCCCTCACTCCCTTCACATCTCTGTTCAGATGTCATCTCTTGGCTGACACCTAACCACTCTATATAAAGTACCTTTTAAGGTTGCAGTTCTAGATTTTTCAACAAATAGTTATTGAATGGTAACTGTGTTCAAGATGTTCATAACTAAAAAGGAAAATAGTAAAGCATTACTCTCACCTCTCAAAGGGTTACAGTCTAGTTATGACAATAAAATACGAATGTATAAAAATGCAGATATCAATGGTAAGTACTCAATAAATGGCATGTCTCAATGGTTCTCAAACTTTGTATCACCATAACATATATTGCATTGATGAAACTTTATCAATTGCTCAATAAACATTTATTGAACAGCTAAAATATGCAGGACAAGGTAACTTGTGGAGTGGCAGGGAAGGGAGAATAACTTTAAGCTAATAATTACACCAGCAGTAAATTATAGCTTTGTTACATCTAAGTATGGGAGAGTCCAAGTTATATGAGCAAGTAAGAAGACCTAACTTAGTCTTGTAGAAATATTTATCTATTATTCTGTAATAGGAATGGGCATTAGTCAGGCAGAGAGGGAATAGTGAATGCTTCAAGTAAAGAAAATAGCACATATGAAAGCCCTTGAATATCAAAGAATGACTTTGAGGAACTAAAGGTAAATGAATGTATGGATACTAGAATTTAATAGTAGAGCATTAAGAGATGAGGCCAGTGCTAAGTTTTGTTGGATGTTGTCCTCTATTTTAAGAACATTTCACACTGTTTTAAGCAGGAACATAATCACGTATTTAAAAAGATAACATCAGTAGTGTGAAGAATGGATTAGAAGAGGTAAAAATGGGACTGAGGACCCACTTAGAAAACTATTGGCCATTTAGCCTAGGATGGTAGCATAAATACTGGAAAGAAGTAGATGGTTTTGAGCTATACTTTTGGTGGGCTTGGCAGGATTTGGTGATGAATTAGATAGACTAGATAAGGGAGATTGGTTCAGGATCTCATAAATAAAGAAATGGATGACAGTGTTTTATTTTACAATTGAAAAGGCTGAGGAAGAGTTGAGTTGAGGGAAGATCATGGGTTTCTACATACTGTGCAAAATGCCCCCATTGGTAGGGGCACTGTGGGCTCTCTGCCATACCAATCCTTTAATTTCTGCTCAAGGAAAATATAAGCAAATGAGTAAGAGGGGGACTCTAGCATTAACCTTGAATATGCCTTAATTGCCATAGTCCTTAAAAGATATTCAGTTATAAACCATTAGATCAGTAGTTTTTTTTTTTTTAAATCACAAACATCTGTAGACTTAACTCTTAAATTGAAACACATCATTGTACACCAACATCTACTGATACAGATAGGAGATTCTATAGGGGTTCAGGTAACAAGTCAATTGGTCAGCGTGCTCAGGAAGTTTCTGTGGAAGCAGTGAAATTTGAATCTCCCAGACCTGGTATTAATAGATGGACAGAGAGAAAAGGCAAATACAAAGTAACTTTGTGGTTAATGAACCAAATATTGAAGTTGGAAAGATATAAGCATATTCTAGGAGTAGTGAACGCTTGATTGATGTGAAGAGTTCATGAAGAGAATTTGGCACACGGACTGATTAAGCTGATGAACCTCAAAGCTACAAGGCTTAAGCATTTGAATCATTTGCAGACAGTGAGCTGGAGACTGAAAGCATTAAACATCATATGATGATGATGTTCAAATTTTGTTAGAAGGATTGGGGTTAAAGATAGGAAGAATGTTTTGTGAAGTTTCTGCCTTTGTTCATACATAAAATACTAAAGTATTTAGAGTAAGAATGTCAATACTACATTGCATGGAGCAGGATATTTGAATACATATTTATTAGAAAATGGCAATGAGCTGGACTACTTATTGGCCACAATAAGAAGGGATTAGGGATGAATCAAAGCAAAACTATGGTTTTTGAGGTTTGAAAAACTACGATGATGTGGGGACAAAACTAACAGAATGAAGTTCTGTTTGGGAGAGGAATATAATAATTTGATAGTTATCCTGGATGGCAAGATATATAAGTGGAAATGAGGAATATTTTTGAGACCATGTCTATATGTTTTAGTGATCATTAAAACCCCCAACAGTTCACTGAAGCCACAGGCTGAATTTTATATCATTTTTCAAAAAGGTTCTCTTTGTTTCAGTTTTCTAACAAGCATATATTTATACCTTACTACATGTCAGGCATTTTAAGAACTTTTCATAGAAACTCATAAACATCCATCACAGCAACCCTATAATGTAGACACTATTATTAATGCCATTTCACATAAAGTGAAGTTAGTTTGCATACCTGAAGTTACATAAGTAGTAAATCAAGATTCCAGATTCAAATCCAGGCAGCCTAGCTCCAAAGTTTGTGCTTGTAACCATTCCATTCTGTTGCCTTTTGCTGGGCAAATGCTTTGGCTATACTCAGACTCGTATTTATCCAATAAATTTTCCATAAGCATTATTTGATAGATGCTTGAACTGTGGTGTTGGAGAATACTCTTGAGAGTCCCTTGGACTGCAAGGAGGTCCAACCAGTCCATTCTGGAGATCAGTCCTAGGATTTCTTTGGAGGAAATGATGCTGAAGCTGAAACTCCAATACTTTGACCACCTCATGCAAAGAGTTGACTCATTGGAAAAGACTCAGATGCTGGGAGGGACTGGGGGCAGGAGGAGAAGGGGACGACAGAGGATGAGATGGCTGGATGGCATCACTGACTCTATGGATGTGAGTCTGAGTGAACTCTGGGAGTTGGTGATGGACAGGGAGGCCTGGAGTGCTGCGATTCATGGGGTCACAAAGAGTCGGACATGACTGAGCGACTGAACTGAACTGAACTGAGGATAAGATGGTGAACAAAAGTGTACACTGTTCCCTTCCTTCTGGACTAAACCATTTAGTGGGAGACAGTTGCTTATCAGTTAATCTCTCATGGAGACATGGCAGCAAGAGCACTTGAACATTGTGGATTTTAAGAAATTATGAAGCGGAATTGAGGGGTGGTGTTTTGGAGTAAGTGATCCATCGTCTGGGATTGAGAGGTAATTGGACAGAGATGTAGAAAGGACAGAGATCAGTTCTATGCACGGGCTGTGTGGCTGGAGGGAGAATGGTGAGGATGGGAGGGTGGGAACCGAAGCCAGTGTGGCTATGGAAGAGTGAAGGACCACGGAGGCCACTATGTGCCCTGGAAGCCACTGGGAGTGGACGCCTAAGGGAGGCTACAGAGGCCACTGTGGGGGCCACTTTCCCATAGTGCACCTATGGAAGTGAAGGGCCGTGGTCCTCAGGTCAGTAGGTAGAAGCCAGGCTAATACACACCATGGAAGCCACATTATAAGTGGCTCTCTGTCTTTATAAGCGGGCTTCCCTGGTGGCTCAGACAGTAAAGAATCTGCCTGCAATGCAGGAGACCTGGGTTCAGTCCCTGGATTGGAAAGATCCCCTGGAGAAGGAACTGGCAACCCACTCCAGTATTCTTGCCTGGAGAATTCCATGGAGAGAGGAGCCTTGCGGCCACAGTCCATGGGATCACAAAAAGTCCAAAATGACTAAGCGACTAACACTTCTCTTCATGAATATAAACTCTCAAACTTTTCCTATGTATTTGTGGGCTTATTTTATTAATTACAGATGTGGTGATGTAACTGTTTTTCAACTCTCATCAGGGTATTTCGTGTAAATAGACTGAAAGTAGACATGTATTTGAAAAAAATAACGTTAATTGGAGATAAACTATGGTCTAGGATTGGTAGTAGGCATTTTCTAAAATACCTTGTTTAATTCTCATAAGAAATTACAAATGATGAACCTGAGGTTCCAAAGGTTAAATAGATTAAACAGGCATTCTTGATCATCATCTTATTGCTGGTGATTTGCATCCTTAAAACTTTCCTCTTTGAATTACTAAAAGTTTAAATCCCAGTGTTCCAAATTTACTGAGCATCTATGGAGATACCATTATGGGCATTTACAATGCCCCAACTCTGCAGTCCCATAAATTATTTTTAAAAAGTTGCTCAAAAAGTGTTTCAAAATCAGCACTAAAATAAAGAATTTCCTGGAATCCATCCATAAGGCAATCTTTGGACTTTTGAAAATGCTTTTCTTTATTGGATATCATATGGATGGATACTAAAAAGGAGTTTTCACCAAAGTATTAGAGCCCTGTGAACTTGAAATCTGCTGCCAATAGTCATACATTATCATACCTTAGAATGTACAAAATGTTGTTGGAAAGGAAAAATTTAAGATGCATTTAAAATAATTTTCCTGTCTATTTCCTTAAGGTAATTTCTTGATTGTAGCAAGGACACAGAAAACTGACATACACTCTCAAAAACATTTTTTGAAGTATCATCAATTTGTTTGAGTTTCTATAAGTAATACTTAACAATTACTGTTCATTTTGTTGAGACTCTGAGGGACTGTCACACCTGACAGTCTAACACTTGTCAGTCTAACAGTCCTTTCTTTAAGAAATCTTTCATATTCAGAGAATGTTTCTCTTCCTTCCATTCAGATCTCACTCTTTCAGTCTGAATACTATAGCTGTGATTTAGAGGTGTTCCAAGATGGAAGTGGCAAAAGAAAAGTCACTGTTTTTTACTTCTGTGGGGGAAAAAAAAAGTGAAAGTGTTAGTCACTCAGTTGTGTCTGACTCTTTGTGACTCCATGGACTATAGCCCACCAGGCTCCTCTATCCATAGAATTCTCCAGATAAAAATACTGGAGTGGGTATCCATTCCCTTCCTCGGGGGATCTTCCTGACCCAGAGATAGAACCCAAGTCTCATGTATTGCAGGCAGATCTGTTATGGTCTGAGCCATCAGGGAAGCCCAAACTTCTGTAGAATTGTCTAAAAAACCTTTTTTTATTCCTTCCTTCCACCTTTGACAACAAAAGACTTAGTTAATTTTCCAAATAATTAATATTTGGAAAATTTGCATATAATTGATTTAGTACTTCTTAGTTTAAAATGTTATTTATTTCTTTATTTTTAAATTATTCCCCACTATGAACACAAGAGATTTTAAACTGGAAACCACATATATTTGCCTATAGATCTGATTGTTTAAATCAAAGTATTTTCATATTAAACTAGCCAGATTTCCCAATTATTCTGAAAAAATTGGAAGATCTAACAAGAAATTGTGACTGCATTTCTTTGTGGAAGCAATGAGTTAGAACTAAATAAATATGGCTGCCCCCCTGAACATAGCAGGAGCTGTTTAGTTTTCCAGTCTCCACCACTTCTTCTCGTCCCTTAGAGCTAGCCACTTCATTGTGTTATTTAATCTGCCTGACTTCTTCTGGGCCTTTGAGTTTATAATTTGCGGTTGAGATTACAATATTAGCAATTCTTGTTAGACATAAAATACCCTTGTGATCCTGGGCTAATTAGCTTTCTGGTCTCATTTTCTCCTCCATGTGCATTCTATACTAATCATAACACCCATGTCTCTGTCAGATTTTCACTTTATGGAATGTATTGCTTTTCATTTTTTAGGTTTGGTAAGAACTCAAATCCTTCAATTTTGTAAAATGTTGCTCCTTTGTGAGGCTTTTTTATAATGATGTCTGATCAACATCTCCCCAAAGTTAAAGACACATCCTAACATTTTCTAGAGAACCAAATTTAAGCTTCTGTTCAAATACCTGAGCTTCTGTTATGTTTCTTGGCGTATAATACCACGATTTTAAGTCTGTTCTCAAAGAAACAGAGTCTCCAGAAATGAACCTTGGCCTTGTCTGCCTCCAGTACCTAATGTTAGAACTGGAGTAGAGTTGTGATTTAATAATGATTGGTTGAATTGAATCATATTAAATTTCTATTTAAAATTTTTAGAGAGCCTCACCAATTAACTGAATTTTCAAGTGTAGGACTAGACTTCAGGAATTTTTAAACTAATCTCTGTCTAGTCATATGTAAAGCATTAGTTGGGAGAACAGAAGCTTTTTATAGTAACATGGCATTTAGATAATGATTCCCATGTGGATGTATATGTAAAATTAGGCACAATGCAAATAAAAATGGAAAGAATCCATTTCTTGTTGAATTTCGTATATTTTCTCCACTGTAAAGCATCTGGTGCTTCTTAAATAACTATCAATTACATAATAAGGTTTTCATAGAATTTAATTTTTAGAATAGCTTTAGATTCATAGCAAAATTGAGCAAAAAGTGTAGAAGAACGGTACATTTGTTGTAATCAATGAATCCACATTGATGTGTCATTTGCCACCCAAAGTCCATTGTAACATTTAGGTTCACTCTTGGTATTGTACATTCTATGGGGTCTGACAAATTTATAATGACATATATATGCCATTATAGTATCATTCATAATAGTTTCACTGCCCTAAAAACCCAGTGTGATCAATCTCACGATGAATCACTTGATCCTACTTCCCTCCTCTTAAACTCCTAATTATTTTACGTCTCTAGAGTGAAAGTCTCTCAGTCTTGTCTGACTCTTTGCAACCTCGTGGACTGTACAATCCATGGAATTCGCTAGGCCAGAATACTGGAGTGGGTAACCTATCCCTTCCCCAGCGGATCTTCCTAACCCAGGAATCGAACCCGGGTCTCCTGCATGGCAGGAGGATTCTTTACCAACTGAGCCATCAGGGAAACCCGATGGTAACAAAGGTTAAACTGCCTCTATAGTTTTACCTTTCTCACAATGTCATATAGTTGGAATTATACAACATGAAATCTTTTTAGACTGGCTTCTTTTACTTAGTAATATACATTTAATGTTCCACTGTGTCTTTTCATAGATCTTTTTTTTTAAGCACTGAGTATTATTCTATTTTCTGCATATGTAGCAGTTTTTCTCCACCTACTGAGGATATCTTGATTGCATCCAAGTTTTGGCAATTATGAATAAAGCTGCTGTAAATATATGTGTGCAGGTTATAATGTGGACATAAGTTTTCAATTAATTAGCATCTTAACATTTTATTGTCCATCTCATCTTTTAAACCTGAATTTTGAGCACTAGACCTTCATTTCCAGTATCATTTTATGTTATACCAGAAATAATTTCAAAGAGTTCAAAATACTTAACATCTTTTTCTAGCTTTTAATTTAAATAATTTCTTTATGATTTTACAGGGTGTACCAGGGGTACTTTACCGGGTGTACCAACTGGCTCAGATGGTAACAAATCCACTCGCAATGAAGGAGATCTGGGATCAATCTCTAGTCTGGGAAGATCCCTGGAGAAGGGAATGGCAACCCACTCCAGTATTCTTGCCTGCAGAATCCCATAGACAGAGGAGCCTGGTGGGCTACAGTCCACGGGGTCGCAAAGAGCTGGAAACGATTGAGTGACTCACAGTTTCACTTTCACCAGAATTTTACTGAGAAAGCTTATTTAATTATATTTTTTAATTTAAGTAAATATTCTTATATTGTTACAGCATGAAATTTATACCAAATTTTGCTGTGGGACCCATTCTCTAGAATGAAATATATCTTGAAGAGAGAAACAATAGGAAAGATTGATTTTTAATTCAATGCCAGTAAGTTCAGTTGCTATTGTCCTAAATCATAGCTCACTCTGAGGCATGAAGTCTATTGCAGAGTCCCCAGAAGTTGACAGTACTAGAAATAATTTTTCCCATTTTTAATTTCAGTAATTTGGTCTTGAAGAATATATTTTCATCCTTTCTAAAGCCACTGGGTAGTTATCTTCATATACCTTGGTACTGTGAATGTTCAATGAAATAATTTTATTGAGAGCTTTTTTTTTTCAATAAAATATATGGCAAAACTAAAAGGAGCAAGGGGATACAGTGGAAACTTTGATTCCATCATGGAAAGAGTGACTTTATTGCCTGCATATTTGAAAGTACATTCTATATACCCTTTGGAAAAGGAAAGATATTAGTTCTTGGCAATTTCCATTTCTTTTTTTATATATCTCTTCTGTTTTATATCTAAAATGTCTACTTGATGTAATCAAGGGGAATATTTTGTCTCAAACTTTTGTGAAAAATGGATTATTTAAACTACTAGTAAAGTTAAAAAAATAAACTACTAGTATTAAATTTTCAGTTCACTGTCTATGGAGAACTACAGATACCATTCTCTCCATTTTTTCTAGGTTTAATAGGTGAAAGAAAATACATAATTCTTTATTTTAATGTTACCTGGCTAAAACCTTGGGAAATAAATCAAGTGCTGAAATATATTAAATTCCAGGCAATTGTGAGCTTTCATGGAACAGTTAGAAGTGTATGGGTATAAGAGGCTGAATGATTTGATTTCAACTATGTATGAGCTCAGTTTTTCCAGCTTGGAAATTGGAGATGCTATTATATACCTAATTCATGACATTACTTTTTGAGAATTAAAAAAGGATAATCTGTATGAAAGTATAGGTTTTGTGTGCCTAGAGCATGGAGGCACTCACAATGCTAATGTGTTCCTTCCCCACCTACCATGTGTTTCAGAAAACAAAAGTCAGGGCTGCTTACGTGTGAAGCACTGTATCTGGCTCTGTGGCAGTGAAATGATGAACATCCTGGTTCTGTAGGTGTAAATTATCACCCGTGGTGGATTCATGTCAATGTATGGCAAAACCAATACAGCATTGTACAGTAAAATAAAGTAAAAAAAAAAATGGGAAGAGCAAAAAATAAAAATATTCTAAATATAGTTAATCACTATTGCCCTTCTGAAGCTGTAACACCCACAGCGTGGTAAGTAGGGCAGGCACATGTTGTACTCTGCAGCACATAAGTAAACTCTTTCCAAATGATGAACATGGTTGTGTATCTCAGTAACTGTATCCAGGGGAACTGCTGGATTTGAGGGGACTTGAAAGAAACGGGGACAATATTAGTTAGAGGGAAAGTAATCAAGCGGTCAAATATTGGACTTTCTAAACCTCCAAATAATGGCTTTATTTTTCCTATTATGAATTCTCTAATATGATAGTCACAAGCCACATGTGGCTATTTAAGTATCAATTGATTAAAGAGAAATAAAATTTAGAAATTAGTCTCAGTCACAATCACCACAGCTCAAGTGCTCAATGACCACATGCCACTAGTAATTACTAGTGGTTATTACAATGGGTAGCACAGATATAGATCATTTCTACCAATATTATCACAGAAAGTTTTACTGGAAAACTATTTAAAAGATGAAATTCAAGTTTAGGGGAATGATACAAATAAATTGTTTGCCGATCTTTTCCTGAGTTCTTATACCTATAGTAGAAAAAAATCAAATGTTTGTAAGAAAATATGAGAGAAGGAAGTCACAGGTAATTCAATATATTTTCCCTTTCATGGATGGCAGTGATAATAACCTTTATTGAACACGTATCGCTTCACTTGAATTATATTATTTTATTTGCACTCACACACACATAGTCAATGAGATGCACTTTTCCCCCCATACATGTTGAATAGAAGAGGAGACTGAGGAACAGAAACATTAAGTAATCTGCCAAAAACTATTGTAGCAAGAAAGTAACACAACTGGGTCTGAACTCAGGTAATTGGACTCCCAACCCCTAGCAGGTGATTCACTTCAGAGGTAAAACCAATACAATATTGTAAAATAATTAGCCTCCAATTAAAATAAATAAATTTATACTAAAAAAGAAAGAGGTAATGGATTGAATCAAAAGACTTTAGAAGTGAATTTAATCAGAAAATATTGATAAAATGTAAAAGTCACTCAAAATCTTACTACATATTTTG
The DNA here is from genome assembly GCF_001704415.2 of Capra hircus. Lineage (NCBI taxonomy): Eukaryota > Metazoa > Chordata > Mammalia > Artiodactyla > Bovidae > Capra > Capra hircus. The sequence goes on along the minus strand of NC_030836.1, from coordinate 21,515,168 downwards.
GAATTATGTAAGATATAAATGATCCTCTATGCATCAATCACCTTCCTCAAAGGTAATAACTATTAATTTGATGGATATCCTACTTGAATTTTCCATAAATTAATGTTATATAAATAAATACAATGTTCATGTTTATAAACCAACATATTTATATGTGACTTAATGGCATATATGGCCATCTATACTGTGTATGTGTGTGTATATACACACATCATAAAATGAAATTGTGGTGAACATATGTGTTTGTTTATTATCTGCCTAAGAGTATGTACTGAAAGTCTTATGGTTCAACACATACATTTATCTTATTTTTTAAAAATTATTGTACAGAGTTCCATTGTATTTGTATATTATGTACTATTCAACCATCGCTTTCTTGACACACTCTTATGTCTATTTTTTCTATTCAATCAGCATTGCAACAAATATACTTGTTCATATATTTTAAAGCACTATTATATTTGTAAGACATAGTACAAATATAAAATACTATTATATTTGCAAGATATAGTCTTAGGAGTAAATTGCTAGATTTAAGGATGTATGTATTTTAGTTTTAATAAATATAGATAATTGATGTTCATGAATATTTTATAAAGGTGATATTATACTATGCAATTTTTTAATATTATACTATGCAATTCTTTGAAAGCCACTATTTAACCAAATTGATTAAGGGGAATTATTATATGTGGGCTTCCCAGGTAGCTTAGTGGTAAAGAATCTGCCGGCCAGTGTAGGAGATGCTGGAGAGATGGGTTCAATCCTTGGGTCGAGAAGTCATTTCCTGAAGTAGGCTCCAGTATTCTTGCCTGGAAAATCCCATGGACAGAGGCGCCTGGAGGGCTACAGTCCATGGGGTTGCAAAGAGTCAGACACAACTGAACAATTGAGCATGCATGCACATTGTTATATGTATCTATATAAATATATATATATATATATTCATGCAAAAATTTTTTATGTCTAAGCCTAAAACGAACTTAGCCACAAAGAGATGGATCTTGGATATGAGACAGACACACTCTTTGAGTGACTTAGTAACTTAATATATTAGTTATGTAACTGTAACATCATTGGACAGGAAAACCCAGTAATAGTTTGATATCTGCAGGCTTCACCAATACACAAAGACTGCGTTTCATTTTTCATAACCATCTTTGTAAATGACCTCAACAGTCAACATTTTGTTTATATTTTTTGTTCACAGAGAATAGAAGGAATACTCCTATATACAAATTTAAATCATAAAATGCTTCTCCCTTGATCTTTTTTGCTTTCAGAGGCAAAGCTCTGTCTAGCCCAAATCGTCAAATACTTGGCTCAGGCTTTCACATCATGTAGAATCAAACTCTGACTTCATGGAATGCCACGAAAACTAGTTATATTCTATTAAAGGAACAAAAAATACCTCATGCAATTCTTTATAACATTTGGTATGGTAAGGGAGCTTTCTAGGGCTAAAAGTTTTGAGGTTAATAATAGAAAAATCTGTCCAGGTTCACACGCTCCCTTATCTTAAGCATTTTCTTATCCTGGAAGAGAAATGATGCAGAATGTAAATATGTTTCAAGTTCAGATAGCAGAAATCCAGCCAGAATTATTTTTGTATTACATAATAGAACAATGATCTGTGCTTTAAAAGGAAATAGTCTGAAAGAATGAAGGTAGATTGTTATTGCTGAAAGATAAAAATTTTTAATATTTCCTTTTCTTGGTATTGGTGATAGAGTCTTCTGGATGTTAGATAATTCTGTTGCTCTCTTTGGGCTTTATAATTCTTGTGTAATTCTTATTGTGTGTCTGTGTATACAAATAAGAATGGAGGTGTGTATGTTACATTTTATCTATGTTCATATTCATATTCGTGTTTCTTCTTTCACAGATGAGAAATACATTTATACATATTTTATGAGAAACACTGACAGAATACACAGATGAAAGAGAAGCCCCTTCCCCTCCCCATAAAAACAGTAGAAGAGAAAGAGAGTGGCAGTCTGAGCCAGGGAAAGGGTTTATGTACATTTACTTCTAGATATTAAAAAGGCAAGTTTATGTTTACAGGCATAGGTTTTCATACTCTCTTGATTACCAACTAAGTTTCATTTGTGTTTCATATCCTTTCCTATAGCTATTCACAACTCTATTTGCTGCTGTGAGGTCATACCAAAGCATTTTATTGAAAACATAAATGTGTCACTGTGATGACTGCCAGATATTCCACCAGAGTGAGATTTCTTTGTTTTTCAGAATCTACCGTTGAAGAAGATTCCATGCAAAGCCAGTGCACCCTCAGGCTCCTTTTTTGCCAGAGACAATACAGCAAATTTCTTATCCTGGTGCCGAGATTTAGGAGTAGATGAAACATGTCTATTTGAATCGGAAGGTTTGGGTATGTATATTTCCTTTAGAATTTTAGTTGATATGATATTAAAATTATTGTTTGTCAGTATAACTCTCAAAATTAACTTCTTTGTGTGACTCATTTCAGTTTTTTAACTTAAAAAAATGTAGTTTGTTGTAAACTTGTGGAGTTTTTGTAAACTTGCAGAGTTTTTGTAAACTTGCGTTTTTGAAGGTAGAAAAATTCACCCTCTTACTCTTGGTCACCTTGTGCATAAACTAACAGGAACATAAGTAGCAGAATTCTTTCCTGGCTAAAAATAAGCATATACAATGCAAAATAGGGGGATTCTTGGAAAAAATAGGGTTAAATTTTACCACCAGGCTCTTACCTGGAATAGAATAGCTACATGTATTCCAGCCATCCATCATGAGCACTTTTGTCTTTTCACCTCTAAAAAATTATGAAAACACTATCGCGTATAAGCACTTTGTTGAAACATAATTTAGGTAAGCTTATTTTTCGTTAGTGAAATTTGTTTTTTGCTAGTTAAAAATTAGGCAAACAAGCAAGAGGTTAGGGCAAATTGAAAATGATGGAATAAAAAGACAGGCGGGTCTCAAAGAGTCAGGCTCAAAGAGTCTTACCATATACCTTAGAGCTTAGGCTTACCCAGATAATTCTGGGGTTTTTGTTTTGTTTTATGATTGAATTTTGGCAAATACACTTCCAGACCACAGAGCCTGGTTTTGTATTTCCCTGGGAGAAAACATACATTGGACCATTTAGTGTTTTGACGTTACTTGGTACACTTAAATGTTCAAATCTTTTATATAAGATCTACCCCAGTGGTACTATATAATGGAAAATATTGGAATTAAAGACCAGTTTTAGTAAGGTGGAACTAAGTGAAGAAAGGAGACATTTAGGGGGTGGGGGAAATGCTTTGGTTCTTTTGCCTGAGGCTTTAAAAATTAATTTGCAAAACCACGTAATACCAAATATTAACATCAAAGTAAGCTGAGCATCCTTCAGAGAGAACAAGTATACAAATTACCTTCCTAGCACTGAGAATATTATTTGCCTTGAAGCCTCACAAAACAGAATTCCTTCCCCTGCTGGACCTAGGAAACTGATGCTATGGCAGCTAAAGTCTTGCTCATTTTATGTGCTTAAGGAAATTTGTATTTGTATAAAGAGTTAATGTGGTACGGAAAAGACTGTCATCCAATTTCTGAGAAGTCTCTCAGCAGAGAAGAGAGTAACATGAACTTAGACTAGGAGAACATTTTATACCTGAAAGAAAAAATAAACCAGAATAATTGCACAGTAGCCTACTCTATACAACAGTGTGCCGAGTGAATGCCTGTTGTATGAATGGACTTTGAATGTTCTTACCATTTCCTCACATCAAAGTGAAAAAAAAAAAAAAGCAAAAACCTTGGTGGATGATATATATGGATATAGTTCTTTTTCAAGGCTTTGGTAATTTTACAAATAGATTTTAACTTTCAGGTTTGTAGGTTTATGTGAGTGGAGGATTATAGGAAGGGAGTGAGGCAAAATTATTTGTGGGAAAAACCCATGAAAGAGCTATTAAATGTCTGTGGATATACATACACACACATACACATAAACTTTAAAAAAATCAATTTGTTTTGTGTATTTAAAATACACTTAGTATTTAAAAAAATGGAAAAGACTCTGATGCTGGGAGGGATTGGGGGCAGGAGGAGAAGGGGACGACCGAGGATGAGATGGCTGGATGGCATCACCAACTCAATGGACGTGAGTTTGAGTGAACTCCGGGAGCTGGTGATGGACAGGGAGGCCTGGAGTGCTGCGATTCATGGGGTTGCAAAGAGTCGGACACAACTGAGCCACTGAACTGAACTGAAGTATAAAAGAAGTACACTTTTCAGGTGTGCACAAATAACATCATTATTTAAAATCCTGGAGTCCTTCTACATTGCCACATGGGGAAACTGATTTATTGTTTGTTCTTTTGTTCATTGCACAGGTTTCCATTCAAGAAATAATTTTTCAATGACTTCTGTAGGCCAAATGGACTACTAGACACTGTCAATATAAATATGGTCTTGTCTCACTTTTCTTACCATCCATAAGTATTTTTTGTTACTTGAAAAAGTAAAACTTTCAGCTGGACTCCGAGAAGCTTGGATGACTTTTTAAAACCCCACTTGGGTAGTAAATAGTACATTTTATCTTGAAACAATAAAGCATAATTCAGTTTATATGATAATGGTCCTCATACATAAATACACACTGTGTAGCTTATAAAATTATATCAAGAAGAGTTTTTAAATGGTCGAGCTCTTCACCCTATTTGACTTTATAAAAAAGAAAGCCCATGGTAATTTGCATGCAATAACTGTTAAGTATTTTGTTAAAATATCTTTGATTCTGCTTATCTTCTATAGTATAGCTTTGCTTATACCTTGCAATGAAAATGTATTTATATAGCCAAGAAAGTTTAATAAAACCAACTTTTCACGGCTATAAAATTTTAAAATAATTTTGAATCCTCTCAGTACCAAACTAGATCAGATAATTCGGTTTTCTAGTTTGTTTCTTAATGAAACGGTAAATTTGAAATCTCTGCTGCTTAGAATAGGACATGATGTATAATAGGTCCTGTGGAGACGGAAGAAAGGAGCCAATATGATAGTATCGACTTTAGGATTGTTCAGAGAAAGGAAACAGCTGTGACCATACATGTTCATGATAATCACAAGGAAGGACAATGAGAAATTCCATTTCCCCAAGTAGAACCCATTCTCCTTGGGTTTTTCTTATTATTCACTGTGGGTGAGGAAGTGATTGAGCCACGGCTGATGGCCTTGGAAGCTGCCCTTGCAGAACTGACTTTCTTGCAACAGTAACACTGTGTACTTTGCTTGATGTCTTTTCACACTTCACTTTTGAAAGGGAATTTAGGACAAGGGTTTCTTCTTTTTTCCCTACCTCAAGATTTCATTTCAGTAGCACACAAGATGAAGAGTAGTCTTTGTGTCCTAGTGTTTTGAACAGCAAATAAAATGAAAAGATGCCCTGATTAAGGGGAAAAAATCTGTTTGAATGAATGAATGATAAAGTAGATCACTGTACTGAGTGTGTACCAAGAGGCTTCTGTCTTTAGCTGTTCAAAGGTCTTTGCCTGCATAAAGCTTTCTTATCTTTGTGGCAACTGATACGTTACCCTCTGTGGCAGTGCTTTTTTTTTTTTTTTTTTTTTTTTGGTATGATTATTTGTGAGAGGATCTTAATTCATGACTCACTCTGTCTGTTCTCTTTCTACGACAGCTAATGACAAGAAATCTCAGTGGGTGGGGAAAAATGCCAGGGATGAACTGGGGAGTATAGACAGCATCAGATTCCATATGCTTCTCATGCTTGTTTTGATTCTTGGCAGATAACTCTCTAAGCCACATGCTGCAATCACATACAGAGCATAACCTGCCGTTTATCTTCTAAGACATTCTTGAGAGAGCACTTTTCCTCTGTCAAATGTCAGTTCTTAGATTATGAGTTAACTAATATCCCAGAATAGTATTTCAGAAATGAGTCAATAGCAAAGTGGATACATGTCATTAAAAAAACTTTTCATAAAAGACTTATAAAAGCCCAAAAGAGAGATAAAAATGTTTGATACCTTAGTGATAAGTCAAATGCAAATAAAAATTATGAAAAATTAGTGATGATTAAGAATTGTATATTTAATGTTGAGTATAGAGGAAAGTCAACACTAAATATTCAATTCTTAATCCTCACTAATTTTTCATAGATTGAATTTGCATTTGACTTATTACTAAGGTATCAAACATAGAGGAAAGTGGGATCTTCTATATATTGCTGAAAAATAATTGGAAATTTTTTGCCTTTTTTTGTCTTCTTGGGCAATTTGACATTATGTATTAAAGACTTCAGAAGTGCTTATGTTCTTTTATCAAGTTGTTCTACTTCTGAAAGTTTATTTGAGGGAAGTAGAAATAGGTAATACAACATCTATTGAAACATATTTTTATGAGTTAAAAAAATGAATGAACTGAAGATATTTGGTGGCAGCTTAAACAAACTCTAGTCATTCATAGATACCAAGAAAAATAATATTCATAATATTTTGAGACTAATAATATGGGAAAATTATGATATAATATGAAATGAGGTCTCAGCATTTATATCTAATAAATAACAATAAAATGCTATATTCAGAATTTGAAAGTAAGACAAATAGTAATTAAACTGTAAGTAATATTTTCTTCTTCAATTCTCTATTAACACACTTTAGGCAATAAACAGGTATGGCATGTAGTCTGAAACATAAACAATTTTACTCATATTAAGATAATTGCAATCTTAATTGCAATCAAATTGCATAGAGAATTATTTATTGACATCAGTGAATTTTCTACATCTGTTTTACAAGGGCTGTTGTACATTAGGACCAGAAATATATGACTTATTCTCAATTAAAAAAAAATTGTTAGGGGGTCTTAAAATAGATGCTCTTGTATGATTTTTCTAAGATATTTTAAGTAGAAACTATTTCATTACACTAATGATATTCTTGCATGGAGGATTTGTTATTTGTAATTTACTTTAGCCCACTGATTAGAAATTGCTAAGTTAGCTTAATTTTTCGCCCAGAGCTGTTTATTTTTCTTTACTTGATGTACATTCTGGTTGAGCTGGAAAGTTGAGAAAAATAAAAGGATGGGGGAGGGAATATTTGAAAAATGTGCAAATTCTGCTTGTTGTAATTGTGTCAATATCACTATGTTATTGGATAATTATAGGATTTGGAGGCCAGTGACTATGCTTCATCTATTTCTCTGAGAAAGAATCTACTCAGCAAGAAAAGGGTTTGCTATCTGCTGTGCTAGCATGCAAATGTGTGTGATTTGTTTTCATTTTTATCTTCTGTATTGATGTTTGCTGTGTGGCACTGTCCTTTTTCGATGCATGACTCTGAAGAATAGTTTTATACAATTCTTTGTTCTATTGAACATTGGTCAAGCACTGAACTGCCTACAGTAGCGGGTTTGATCCCACTACACAAAAGTGAAAAGGATTGTGTGCGAGTTTTTAAACATTAACATTTTCCATTTTGTACCTACTGCATCAGAAAAAGAATTTATGCCTGCCTGCCAGTGTTTGATAAATCATCCCATGTGGTTGTTGTTGCTGTTGTCTACTGAGGGCTGAAAGCATATTTCTATAGAAAGAAACCTACTTTTATTAATATTAATGTAGGATAACAATTTAAGGATACCAGATCAACTCTGAGTTATTTATATTCACGTTGTTTCTTCCCAGGAACAATTTATTTTAGACTTTGGGTTTTGTAACACCTATCCTTATAAAGTACTTTATCAGCATCTCAATTCTGAATTTGAGCTCAGAAACTTTTTCCAAATTTAGCCATTTGCCCCTATGTCAGCACAAATGTAGCATGGTATCTGAGTGAGAAAACTAAATATCTCCCAGGAGTAATAGGTATATCAAGGATTTGATGGAGTCAGGGTTGAATCAGGAAAGTGACAGCCTTCCAGCTTTTCCAGAATCAAATTTTCACTGTGCAACATTCAATAATAATAGCTATATGTTCAGTAATGATAGCAGTGCATATGTGCTACCATCTCTAATCTCCCAACAACCACTAATCTTATAAATGGAAATGCTAGTTTAGGACCAAAAGAACTAAATACCTTGCCCAGTATTATACTGCTTCTCAGTGACACAGCTAGGATTTAAATTCAGCATCATTTTCCCCTGAAGATCATGTCCCTCCTGTATTACAGAAAGTTACGTTTTATATGAGATAATTTCAGAAGTTCATATGATGATTTAAAGTAAAAGGAAAAATAAAGTAGAAATGAAAGCAAAATTAGAAGAGACTCTTACTTGCTGCTCTGAGTGATAGTGACTTAACCCATTAATTTCACATCAAGTCTGGGTGTTGAGACAGAAAGGGGCACTCCTTGCTCTGGGACATTTTTTTGACTTGGTGGCAAAGGCAATTAACTACATTTTATTCTATACGTCTTCCATTACTGATGAGATCATGAATGAATTCTCCCTTTTATGTGAATTATATGGATGCTGTAGCCTGTTTTCACTGTGCACAGTGATTCTGAGAAATCTGGATGCATACACACTCAGC